>NC_135967.1:33361708-33661708 GCF_053455715.1 Rhinoraja longicauda | reverse complement strand
ATTTTATTAGGATGTAGGACTAGTATTTCTCAGGATCAGTATATTTGGCAGCATAACTAGATATTAAAGTGCATAGCTGCAGCAATTGAGAGGAGAGTACAGGCAAATTCAGTAGGCATCAGGACTGGGAGTGCAGCGATTCATTTTGTCAGGGAGGGAGAGGAAGGTAGAGAATGGAAGTTTGCAGATAGTAATGAGTCAGGCCAATTACGGGGAGCCAATGATTGGGAGATTTAGGAGGAAAGCTTGTTGTTCCGCAGGAAATAATTACCACTAGTTTGAGGTCTGATATAGTGTTATGATCAGTTAGTCAGCGGATACTGTATTTTATAGAACTGGCGATACCTTTGGAGAACTCAGTGGGTGAGGCTTATGAAAGGAAAAGGCTTAGCTATGTAGAATTGGCAGCAGAAGTTGAGCAGTGAGGATGGCGAGCAAGAGTACGTCCGGTAGAGGTGTGTTGTAGAGGTTTCATAGAGAGATCAACCACATCACTATTTGGAGAGCTAGGAATTCGCGGGCAGAGTTTGCATCAGGCTGTAAAGCAAATATCAGAGACAGCAGAGTAAGGCAGTAGGTGGATTTGCTGGGAAAAAAAGTGTCAGTTAGGGGCAGAAAGGAAACATATGACATGCAGTATGTGTATTTCTTTGTAATTGTAGTCTGTGCAAGTTATGCAATTGTGATATTACAAGCTTAATGATGGGCTAGGATTAGTGGTAGGATGCAAGTGTTTAGCATTTGTTAGAGTGAGTTAATTGGCTGCAGCTTCCTTTATTTGGTAGATACTCGTAGCCTAGGTGCTGAGAGCAGGTATTGAGGGGGGTTGTTATGGGATGCCAGAACCAGCTATTGAACCTTCTTGAGGTGCCATGGGCCTAACTCAACGAAACACCAATGAAGGGAGGTGCCCACTCGATAACCCCAATGATATACAACAGGACTAGTTGCTTTTTTTAAAAGCTAATTAATATGTTGGGAGCTGGGGTTTTTTGCATTTGGAGTCATTTATTGTCGGTTGGTGTGTTTAGTTAGATAAACTTTGGTTTTGGGCTTGGTTTTGTTAGTTGAGCGTTTATTCTGGAGTTAAGGCACCAAATACTTTTGTGTTTTAATTGTGATTTAGGAGTTCAATTGCAACTGCAATTTTTTCTTGTCAAGTTCTGGAGACTTTCTAACAAAGTTCTCCAAAGAGTATTCATAAGAGTCTTTGAATATTTAAGGATTAGATAAATTAACAATGAACATGGAGATGAAAGATTTCTTGAAGAAGGCAGGTTTGCAGAGTTGAAATTACAATTTGATTAGTTGCAACCTGCACAAGTTTGAAGCACAGAGCATTTGTAAATAAAGGGTAAAACATAATCCACCAGCAATATTCAAAGATCCAGGATGAACTTTAATGGTACAAACATTTGAGTCAATATATTTTTCTAAAGAGACCTAGAGCAGCATCTTTCAATTCACCCCATCTATTGAAATACTTATCAAAAAGGCTTGTGATTCCTGTACACAGTTGCAACACAAAGTATTTGCAAATAAAAGTCAACACATGTATTATAATGGAGACACAAGGAACTGCGGGTGCTGATTTCCAAAAAAAAGACAAAACACTGAAGTAACTCACCAAGTCAGGCAGCATCTCTGGAGAACATGGATACGTGAAGTTTGGGGTCAGGACCTCCCTAACCCCAAAAGTCACCTCTCCATGTTCTCCAGAGATGTTGCTTGACCAACTAAAACTAGTTTTAGTTTAATTTAGAGATATTGTTCTGTGCTTATGAATCCCTGCAAGTTTTATGAAACATACATCCTTTTATTCACCAGTCCAGATTTCATTAATCTCAGACCACGTTTTGTGCCTTCTACGTTTATGTACATGCTAATACTCTGTAAAATTAATTGAACAAGATTAATCTTTTCCAATTCGTTTCCACGCACATGAAACCATTTCCAATGTAGTTTAAATAGTTCCCACTGAAATGTCCCTTCTCGCCACAGATGCTACCTAACCCGCTGTTTAGTATCACGCGTACCAATGTACCGTGAAAAGCTTTTTGTTTCCTCTAACATTGTGGTTTGCTCTAGATCCCAGTACCTCTCCTATCCACAATGAAATGTAGGTCTGATTTACGTCTGAATAAGGGTCTCGGCCCGAAACGTCACCCATTTCTTCTCTCATAGATGCTCCAGCTTTTTGTGTCTATCTCTGATTTACGTAACTCTGTATGGTTGTTTTATAAGCAATCAGACGCTGCATGTGTGGTTACACACAGGAAAGCAACTTCATCATTAGATTGAGGGCCACCTCGACCGTGATCTCCTCTGTGCTTTCTCACCTGTGCTGTCGGCCACACCGCCGACCGACGCCGCCATTTTCCTGTCCGGGGTTTTCCTCGTTCCGGGCCGCTTCCACTAGGGGAGAGTTTGCCTTCCGATCAGAGGCCCGAGGCCAAGAGCCCCGACACTATTAAAAGACCTTCGCTTTATCCTCCCCTTCCCCCACCACACTCCGTTACCACGGGCCCGTGTCCACTAATAACCCGATTTTCGGCCACAGCTTCTCTGTTCCTATTGCCACATTGCCGATGCCTTGCCCTGCATGATGCTCGCACCGAGACTGTAAATTCACCGTCACCTCCCGGGGAGCTGGCGGCCGCAATAAGAACGCCTGCTCCGGACTATTTTCACAGCAAAGAGTCCTCAAACTCACGAAACAATAACCCCGTCGCTTTATCGCCAATGTTCAAACTTCTGTTTCTTATCCGATGAATTTCTTTTCACTACTGAGAATCCAAGAAATGTTATTTTCTTGTTCTGAACGTATTAATTAATTTCACGATTCATAACCTTTCCGCGGAAGGGGCCTGGCATTGAAACGTGAAAGTTGCCTCTCCTCACTGCTTTAGCAGATGGTATCGCTGCGCGGCAGCATTGCGACGGTCCGGGCATCGCATGCGCAACAAAGGTGATTGTGTGGAGCCCGTGGAAAGGTCCAGAATGTTCGCGCGACCGCCGTGGTCGCCCTGTTGTGACGAAGGATGTCGACCGAGGGCCTTGGTTTCAAAAACAATGACAAAAAAAGTAACCAACGCTTGAATTTTATATTTTTAAACACATCACTTTAGAGCCTTTGAAATGAATGAATGAATGCACCAATGAGGATGGTGAATATAAGGCCTGGAATTTAGAGATGTAGCAGAAATACTGTAAATTAATTAGGTGACACTGGATCAACTGTCAGGTGTATTAAGGAACTGCAGAGGTTGGTTTAAACGCGCTGAACTGTAAGGTGCGCTGATTTTATTTAAAATATATATATATTCGTCCTCCAAGCACCCTTCCCCTTCTTAGTCTAGACAGAAAAATAGGGATGGGAGTATATGATCATGGCTGATCAGTACCCCATTCCTGCTTTTCCCCCATATACCTTGGAAGCAGGATATATAACACTTCTTAAATAAAATCAAAAATCTGCAAATACTCAGCAAGTAAGGTAGCAAATGGGGAAGAGAAATTCCGTAGACTCCAAGAAACTGCAGATACTGGAATATCTGAGGAAGTGTCCCAACCTGAAACATCATTTGTCCATTCCTTCCACAGATGCTGCATGACCCAATAGGTTCATCTCACACTGTGTAATATGTTCAAGGAAATTCATCATTTTTAAACCAATTTCTACAGATGCATCATAAAAGGAATCCCCTGCAGATGCATGTTTGGTTTGGCAACTGCTCTGTACAAGACCACAAGAAATTGCAGAGAATTGTGAATGCAGCCCAGTCCATCACAACCCACCTTCCCACCCATATCTATACTGCCTACCCTTACATCATTTTCTCTTCTCCCCTCTCATCAGACAAGATACAAAAACTTAGCACGTATTACCATGTGTAGAACCCTATTTTATGACTCTTGAATGGATGTCTCATATATGGATAAGTTCCCGATATTCCAATCTACCTTGTTATGGCCATTGCACTTTAAAAAAGATCTGCACTTTCGCTGCACTTTGTTTATTTTCTCTTTTGCACTACCTGATGTAATATTTTATGGTACGATTTTCCTGGATAGCAGACAAAACAACATTTTTCCACTGTATTTCACTACGTGACAAAAAAAATTCCAATACCATTATAACAAACATGTCCAAAGTCCGGCCCGGGGGCCAATCGCGGCCCGAGGTCAGATTTTATACGGCCCGCAGCTTCCGTCTTAAATTTATTATTTTTGGCTCGCCAGCACTGTCTAACAGAATGAAGGTAGGGGAGAGGGGAGAGGGCGACTACTACTCCCGGCGGTCAGCGCTGCCCGACCTCCCCCCCCCCGAGCGGGAGAGGCGACGGCGAAGGGCGACTACACTTGCCGGCGGCGGGGTTGAGGGCGTGCGGGGAACAGGAGAGCAGCAGCTGAGCTCTCCTCACCCCGCACGCTCATTGGCAGGCGCTCCGGTCAGTCGGGCGGGTGCCGCATCCCCCCCCCCCTGGGAGAGGCGACGGTGACTACACCTCCCGGCGGTCAGCGCTGCCCGATCTGCGGGTTTTCAGACTCGAGGTCCGGGGGGGGGGGGAGCGCATTAGTTAAAGGTCCGGGGGGGGGGGGGGGGGGGAGCATTAGTTAAAGGTCCGGGGGGGGGGGGGAGAGCACATTAGTTAAAGGTCCGGGGAGGGGGGAGTGCATTAGTTAAAGGTCCGGGGGGGGGGGGGGGGGGCGCATTAGTTAAAGGTCCGGGGCGGGGAGCACATTAGTTAAATGTCCGTGGGGGGGGGGGGGGGGAGCGCATTAGTTAAAGGTCCGGGGGGGGGGGAAGGAGAGCGCATTAGTTAAAGGTCCGGGGGAGGGGGGGGGAGCGCATTAGTTAAAGGTCCGGGGGGGGGGGAGCGCATTAGTTAAAGGTCCGGGGGGGGGGGGGGGGGAGGGAGCGCATTAGTTAAAGGTCCGGGGGATGGGGGGGGGGGCGCATTAGTTAAAGGTCCGGGGGGGGAGCGCATTAGTTAAAGGTGCGGAGGGGGGGAGCGCATTAGTTAAAGGTTCGGGGGGGGCATTGGCCCTTGGGTATTTTCACATTATCAAATCTGGCCCTCTTTGAAAAAAGTTTGGATACCACTGCATTATAATGTTAATCTGAAAAAGACAAATTACTTTACAGTTATGATTTTTTTGGAAAGTGATTTAAGTGGAGTATTTGAACTTGTGTGTGGATTGACATTAGCTGCATTTCCAGTTCTCAGTGCCTTTCAATGAAGTCTCGGAACTGTGATGATTGAACATACTACATTTAATATTTAACAAGACCAGGTTGCAGTTATCAGCCCAATGGAGTAATTTCATTTATGAAATGTAGAAATGTGATCCAGTTTAATTTTATGCACAAATGGAGAAACATGAAAAATAGCGAGCAGGATTTAAGATTAAGACAAGACTGAATTTAGTATGATATGAGATTTCCCCAGTAAAGTGGGATAAGCTGTTAATGGGCAAAGTAACACTAGGTGGATAGTTAATGAAGTTAACAGTGCGGAATCAGTTTATACAGCTCATGGATAATAATGAACAAAGCAAGGGCAATGGATAACTCAAATAATGCATGCAGGTTAGGTACAAAGACCAAAAGATAACTAAACAACCCTTTAATTAGGTAAAAATCATTAATCGCCAAGAATGTAAATGAAAGCAAGACGATGGTGAACATGTCAAATTATTTTGGTTCAGTATTAACAAAGCAAGGGCATGTCGTTTGCCAGGTGTCCAAAGTAAACGAATATTTAAATGCATGAGAATGTGCAAAAGTAAAATACAATATTAATTGTAAACAACATACTGGAACACAAACAGTAACAAGTCCCTTGAGGAAAGCAAATAAAACATTGCATGTGACCTCACTATGATCTTCTAGATTTACCTTGATTCAAAAACAGTTCCATTGGACTGAAAATATCATGTTCTCACTTCAGAAAAGTGAAAGATGGAAAATTGTCAAGATAGCCTGATGAGGGAAATTGAGAAATTCCCTGTCCCCAATTAATATAAACTAAGTATATTTTTAGATTTGTGAAGTACAGATCATAACTAATGAATGTTACGAATCTAAATATATAGTTAATTTTAGTTGCACATATTGTTTACATAACTTCCAAAAGGCAGTTAATGTCATCATTACAGACACTCAAGTCAATACTTTGGACTAATTATTTTTTGACCTGAAATTAGACATTTTATGTACTCAAGACATCAAGCAACATTTATACAAAAGTTTATCAATAATCTTTCAATACATTAAGCCACAGTTAGAGGAGACAAGCTTTGACATGCAGAGAATCAGTGGGGATGTGGGAGAAGGATGGAGCATAAAAAAGTAAATAATGGATGAGGTGATGGATCGAAGTGCAAGGGAGTAGTAAAGACATTGGTGAGCACAAACTTTAAATCTGGAACATAGGTAAATGCAAATGAAGAGCATCTTAAATTACTATAACAAAAATTTTGAGAGATGAAGGCTAGAATTTATGATCGTGAAAATTGTTGAATTTCATGTTCCCATAGACTAATGTGTTCTGGTCAGATGGGTTGTTGTACCTTGAGTACAATGGCTTCAATGGAAGAAATAAAATTCATCAAAAATTAAAGTGACAGGGATTTTGAAACTTGGTTACACTTGTGGACAGAAGAAAGGTGTACTGGGGATTTTCTTAAGAATTGTTGGCTTTTACCTCGTTATCATCATGTAATATCATAGATGGTCACCGTCCATAGATTTATAACAGTAAACTCGACCTCCACTTCAGCTGTCACTCCCATCATATTTTGTTATTGGATGGCATAAATGAGCTCGTTTCCTACAATTAAACACTGGCAAGGTAGTACTATAGGATCCCCATAAACACTGTAACTTTGCCACTCACCTTCCGAAGCCACGAGCCACAATCTAGGTGAATAAATGAACCCCAAATTGAGTTGTCACCTCCTCCTTGCAAAGGCCATTCAATTTGTTTCTCTGCCCAAGATGATAAATTTACTGAATCTCTTGTGTGGTATGACAATTTAAAAACTCTATAATCTGTTGTTATTTCGCTTGTATGTTGAATTTCTAAATTTCTAATCTATTCACTCACCCCGCTGTTTTGGCCTCCACCTAACTCTTCTGATTTTTATGTAATAGTCCTACCAGGATTTGTTCGATAACATTCTTACACATTACATAAGTTAGTGGCTACATTGTTAAACCTCAACAATGTAACCACTAACTGTAAAGAAAATGGAGGTGAAAACTGTAAACTACACTGTATTACAAGAAGCCTAGCCAGCACACAGAAGCCTAGCTAACACACAGAAGTATCTGCCATTTTTGAATGTCCCATTGCATCTTTAAAACTACTTTTTCCCATAACCTATATAAAATCCTAATGTGCTGACACTGTAGCAAAAGCTTGTGAATATCCAGCATTTAATATCAAAGGAAGGAACTAAATGGTGGTACACTTGGTTTAGAAAAGTTAAATAGTCAATTGAATTATTTATTAACTGAATAGGCCAAAATCTGTGTACAGCAATGTCTGAGGAATAATTATGAAACGAAAAAATCTTCCCCCACATAAAAATATTTCCATACAAGTGATTTTAAACATTGAGTATATTATTTGTTTCTGAAAGACATTCAAATGAAAAGTAACACTCTGCAAATGTAACTTTACCTAAGATGGTCACAACACACACGTTCTTTCTATGAAAGTAAAATTGTGTTTCTCCAAATGTTGACATTTCAATGGAAAACTGCATTTTCAAACAATAGTTTTAGCTGGTCATTCACAAAATAGAGGAATTTACAAAATTGCAATATGTACAGCATAAAATGTAACCAGTAGAATCAATAGTTTTGTTTGATCATAATTGTCAAAACACTAATCATGATATCTCTTTTGTTCAAATTCCCCCCACAAAGGCAGTGACCCTTTGATCAGTTTTTGAAATACAAACCATACTGCAAATTTAGCCGTGGCCTCTCCATAAGAATCCAGATACTAAATACTCACAGGTTATATTTCACTGCATTGTTAATCACGGTTGAAAATAGTTCTTACCCAGGATTTCTCGTTTAAAATACTGAAAGAACAGGAATTGCTGGTTCAGAATACTGAATCAGGTAAATAATCAAAAAATTATGAATGATAATATATCATTAACCTGGTAAGAATTAGAATTACAGAAGGTAATACTTTTATTGGCAATTGGGAGAACTATCATGATAAATGCAAATCAAATTAAAAACACATTTGTACAGAAAGAATCAACATATTTTCCACAAACAAATAATCTCAATTAACCACCCAAGACAAGTACAAATAGCTACAGCTCACCAACATTTTTACTGTGAGGGTGTATTTCCAAAATATATCAACTTTACAATTACTTATGCTCTGAAGTATTTTTTACTTCATTACTAGCAGTCCTTTGCATTTTGAATCTGGGAGTGACAGCTCGAGTATCATTCTTACATCACTCTGGATTTCCAAGTTCATTCACTTTCCATTTTCTTGTTGGCTATAACCTTGAAGTAACATAACATTGGGCAGACAAGTATCCAACTTTTCCATAATAGGTTGGTGACTTAATCCATCCTTGTATTCGTAAATTCAAAGTGCAATATTCTGTTCAGCCTGGAATTAGGCAACGTTTTTAGTTGCTTACGTTTAAAAAAATAAGTACTGTGATAACAACAAAACAATGGCTTACATTAAAGAAAAGGTATTTTAAAAGCTACAATTACACCAAGGGCTGTAGATTTGAAAGTAACAGGCTCATCAGCTGCTAGATACAAATGTTTTCTGCTAGAGTGACAGGATTAATTTTAGTTTTGGGGAGCTATTGAGAGCAGCCATTTAAAGCAGTGATATATAGTCTATGACACATATTCTATGATACACAGTCACTGATCATGAACATTCTTTAGGGCTCCCACATGAATAATAAAAATTCAAAAACTCTTTTTACATACAATCTTTTTACAAATTCCAGGAACCACCATATATACATAGTTTTATGTGTTTTGGCATGAAAAACAACCTGTGATAGACTTTGTATTTTCTCATAACTTTACAGACGATTCCTATCCATTGTAAAAAAATTATTGTAGGAATATAGCAAATAATCCGATCGTATCTTCTCTTTCAAGTGCAAAGAAATGTCATCATGACATTTGCCTCCATTGAAATCTGCCCGCATGTCGATGATATTAACACTGGAGTTGAAGTTACTTCATCTTGCAAACAGGTAGTAAAATGTAATCATCAGCTCTCGATATCCGAGTCCAAGTCACTGTCCCCTCCAATGGAATGAAATTCTTCACTATCATCCTCGTCTTCACTCAGTTGAACCTCGTTAAGAACACTTGGACCGTGCCTTTGTTCATCATCTTCATCCTCCTCATCTGACAACTCATAATCACATCCTCCACTGCTGAAGGTCATATCCTGAGTATTTGACTTCAGTTCAGTTTCTTCATAGCTCTCATAACTGGAGAAAAATAAAGCTGTATTCAATTTCAGAGAAAAATGATTTGACGAAATCAGGAAATAAGTAAAGTTGGACCTAATCAAGCCATACAATGACCATAAATTTGTAAATATCTTGTTCATTTAGAGTGCAGTAATTTGTTAAATATCATTTTCTATTCAAAAACCATTTTGATTATATCCCTGGTGCCTGCATGGTTGCATATGAAATATCAAAACTGCTCTTCAATTTTATATCTACTTGTTACACTGCAGAAATGATTGGTTTCAAGGCAACTACCAAAGACAAGGTAAAAACAACTACCTTAGTAAAAGAAATCATCCTTGACAGCTATCTGAGATTTTATCCCATCTCTCAATGGTTTCCTCACTACAAATTGTGCCTTTTATCCCAGATGATACTTTACAGGGCAGACCAACGTTTTGTTCCAGGTTCAAATACTGTAGCCAAATTTTAAATATTTAGATTCACTATTTCTTTCTATCCGCCAGCTCAGTTCTGATCAAACATCATCAGCCTGAAACATTAACTCTATCCTCTCTCCACAACTGCTGCCTAGTCGAGTATTTCCAGCTTTTTCCCATTTTTATTTCAGGTATCCAGCATCTATAGTTTTTGTATTTTGGCCTATGTTTATGTTTACCCACTGGACAGTTTTCACATTTTGTCCTACCTCATTGCACTCATAATTTATGAGTTACTTTTATTAAATGTAGTTGCTGTCCCACACCACATTATATTCTACCAATGATCCTGAAAACACATTTCTGTGTGTTTGTTACTCAACAGAATATTTGCTTCATCATGATTTGTCGAATTATTGAGATCCCATGTCTGTAAATGGTAATATAGTCAAGAATAACCAACTGTTGAACTTTGTAAGTACATGGTATTCATGGACAAATCTGAATGTGCAAATCCAGAAAACAATAATTGGGGGGAGCAGTAAATTCAAAGCTTCCTGCAGCTTTTCCAATTTTTTGATCAAACATAAAGGATTTTTATTGATTGAAGCAAACTGCAACTTGAAATAGAAATTAACCCACCCTATTCAAATAATGTTACCTTATATTACTGTCTTCCATGATCTGGGAAGTCTCACCACCATCTCCCTCATAAGACATCATACTCTCCTCATTTTCTATTCCCATGCATGTGTTCTCAGGTATTAGATGAAGTTTTTTTGGTCGCATGGCAGTTGTTTCAACCTCAGAGTCACTGCCACTCTCACTAAGTTGAATGGCTGTATGAAACAAGGAAGGATTTGGAAAATAGGTTTTACTCATTGGTGAACCAACAAAAGTTCTTAATACTGCATAATTCAGAGAAACTCATTGCATCTGGAAACAACTCTACTGCACCTGGAGAATACGTAATAAAAGAATATATGGATCAATTTAACATAAAAAATACAAGGAACTGCTATTTGCCAATAAAATAGGAAATCACCCCAGTGCATATTGTTCAAAATAATTTGACATGCCAACATCAATGCGCCAAGAGATTCCAGAGAGTGGTTGGGACCAGAACTCAGTGTCATGGTGGGAGAAGCAGAAACTCTCACTGCATTTCAGTAAAACTTGGATATGTACTTGAAGAGCTGCACACGACAAGCCAATACCAGAGAGAAGCACATAGATGCAACAGAATTCTTAAAATGCTTTCAAAGGAACTTTATGGTTCAGTGTAGCAAGTCCAAAAAGAGTGTGGGTGTTGGAGATGAACCTCAGGCAAGTGGAATGTGGAAGAGCAATGATCCTGATTTGGTTATATTTAGCATAACTATGAAAAAGGAGAAAGACAGAATAAAAAATTCAATATTGGGCAAAGACCAAAATATGATTTGGTTAAAATAGTGGACAGGAAATGACCACTTGAAAGAAAACCAGTGTCACATAAGGGAGACACTCGAGTATGAGATGATTAGTGTTCACACCAAGTTTGTTCCCAAAAATAGTAAAAGGCACTTCTCAAATCTTGAGCCCCAAGTATTTCAAACATAAAGTATAGGACCAGGCAAAAGAGGCTAGTTCTACATGTGGTACCTATTTGGAAATATTATTATTATTTATATTTATCATTTGGAAGAATACTATTACTCTGGAAATCATAGTGGCAAACAGCATGGAAATTGTTGCATCGGCCCACTGAGTCTGAGCCGGCTATTATGCACCCATTTATTATATTTTATTTGGAAACAAGTGGACCCGTTGGGCCCAAAACACTCCTGCATTGGTGCAGCACCCTCTCCTTCCCCACTCCTACTCCCCTCCCCCACTCTCTCCCTGCCCCCCTTTTCCCCCTCCCAATCCCTCCCCCCCACCCCTCCTCCTCCCTCTCCCTACCTACCTCCCTCTCCCCCCTTCCCACCTCCCTCCCCTCGCTTCCCTCATCCCCTCCCCCCATCTCCCTCCCCCTCCCCTCGCCCCCTCCCTCTCGGGTTGCCTCTCCTGCATTGGTGCAGCACCCTCTACTCCCCTCTACTCCTCTCTCCCCTACTCCCCCCATCTCCCCCACCCCCCGCCTCCCCCTTCCCCCTCTTCCCTCCCTCCCCCCCCCCCCCCATCTCCCTCCCTCCCCCACACCGTTTTGGCTGAGTTCTCCAGCGGCCATCTTACGTAAGTCTAGGCACGTATATGGCACCCATTTTACATAAGTATAGGCGCGGATCTGGCGGTCATCTTACGTAAGTATCGGATCAACTGGCCCTGACTGCGCATGCGCGTTTTTTAATAAACTTTAAAATGTGAATAACTTAAAAAATATAACACCGATTTCAATGAAACTTCTTCCATTAGCACCAAAGGAACGACGGTGAGTAAGGTGGGCCTAAAATTGTCACGCTGTCGTGTGCTGTTTTGGCTGTAGTTCAGGAACAAACAAACAAACGAGAGTTTTAGTATATAGATAGATATTACATTTCCATCAACCCCCAGATCATACCATTCACCTGCACACGAGGGACAATTTACAGTTGCCAATTAACATCCCATCTTGCAAGTCTTTGGGACAGGACAGGAAACATGTGCCTCCTCTGCATGGTTACAGAATAAATGTGCAAACTCCATGCTTGCAGCACCAGAGATCAGGAATGAACACGGGCTGCTGGAGCTGTCCTACATGGTTCAAAGTTTGAGTTAAATTGTCAAAACAGCAAGGAATAGTATGGAGCATCCTACTTACACGAGAATGGATTATCACCTTCTTCCTCTTCACTGTGATCCTCATCCTCTCCATCTGACATCAGTAAATCTTCATACAATACACTTGCCTGACGCTGTGGTACAGAGATCTCATCCTCATCTTCCATTTCACATACTCCCTCAGATACTTCCTATCAAAGAACACAAAATATTTATGGTTAAATTAGAAATGTACAAAATGTAATACAAAGTCAGATGAAATATTCAAGAATCATAACAAAATATTACATGCAGAGAATGGTAAAAGTCACTTGCTGGGGCAGGGGTTTTTGGTTTGCCATCATCGTCTTCCTCAAAACCTTCGACATCCACATCAGATTCCTCCTCACCTGTTCTTAAGCGTCCCTCACGGCAATGCCCCTAAGAAACAAACAACTACATGAAACTTGAATACTTTAAAGGACTTTCAGCCAGTAGAATCTCAGGCCCAATCCCTAGTCAATGCAAAGGAAATTGTGTTCATCCCCAGTAACTTAACGAGTGCTACTTTTAGCTTCACTATGTGTTTTAAGAAAATATTTTGGGGAAAAAGACCCTTACAATTTATCTGCAGTGACCAATGCTCTATTATATGTACAAATGGTCAGAGGCAGGATTGCTG
Source organism: Rhinoraja longicauda (assembly GCF_053455715.1). Classification (NCBI taxonomy): domain Eukaryota; kingdom Metazoa; phylum Chordata; class Chondrichthyes; order Rajiformes; family Arhynchobatidae; genus Rhinoraja; species Rhinoraja longicauda. The sequence continues at coordinate 33,648,394 of NC_135967.1, read as the reverse complement.
ATATTAGTCACACATTTTGTTAGTGCTGAGTAATACCCTTTTTACAGAAGATAGAATCTGATTTATACCCTTTTTAAAGAAGATTGATCTTGATGCTTTCTGAAACTCTGTGCAGTGGCTTTGATGATGGAAATTTGATAGTTGGTAAAATTAAATTATTTGGAAATAATAAACATTAGGTGTAGAAACCGTAATTTCAATAACCCAGCTGTACAAAGCTCTCAATCCAGCCTCCTGACCGTCCTTCAAGGCTATATATTGTAAATATTTATATTTAAGTTAGAAATACCTATTATTTTTTAGCTATTTTAAGCGACAGTAATGTAATTGAATGCATGTAGTATTTTCATTCCATATTCAAGTGAAATAATACTGTAATGTTTTGATTCTGCCTAAAATAATGATGTGTACTGTAAACAAAACAAAATTTTATAAAGTAACTTTATCAAAGATAAAATCAGAATTAGTTGAGCAGTACTTCAAGCCTTGAATAAAGTGAAAAAACACCTCATGCCGATTTTTAATTAACTACCTAAATATAGCCTGGTTTTGTACTATTTCCAGAATTATCAAAGGAATTCAACTTAAGGGCCCAAACTGTAACAGAATCCATTTCGATAAATGCAATAATTTGGGCTTAAAATACTGTTGAATTCCAGGGGGTTCATGATGATTCTGAAAAATAGCAGAATTGCAGAAAGCAAAAAACTTGCTATTGTTAAGGCCATACAGAGTTAAAGCACCAAAAATGTTCACTATCTTAACCCTGGCATGAAAACAATTATACATTGTGAAAGAACAAAGGAAGACGCAAAACATTTTGTATCTTGAATCATGAAATAACCCAGGCAAGAATGTAAACCAATTAAGAAAACATATATATACATCAAAAGACACTAAGTACTGGAGTAACTGCAGGTCAGCCAGTGTCTGGAGAGCATCCAGAAATGCTGATTGACTTACAGAGCTACTCCAGCACTTTGTGCTATTTTTTAAAAACCGGATCTGCAGTTCGTTGTGTCACCTTGTTTTAAGACTGACCTGAGGAGTATGAGGCCCTGGGGTCAGGGGTTCAAGACCATCAAACTCTGCAGCATCAAGCGCAGCCTCCTTGGCAGAAGCAATGTCTTTTTCCAGTTGAGTCAGGTGTTCATCATACTATTTTTATTTAATGAAAAAAAATCAAAAACAAAATGAACCATCGTAATCAGCTAAATTTAAGCTGTGTCAACTATTTCTTCCTAAGATCCAGACTTACTTAGAACCATTCCACTTATATCAAGCAGACAAAATTTTAAAAGTCTGCTACCATCCATTACATCAGCTATAAATTGATCTATCGAACTGCCAATGTTGACTGTTCCAAGTGTACTTCAGAATTAGAGACTTAAAGGTATGCAGAGAAATCAATCTGTGTCTTCTAGTGGCCATGCATGCATTTTACTGACGAACTATTCTTATTTCTAACAGCATTGTGAATTTTGATACTTTTATGCAATACAAAGAAGAAAAAATGATTTGTACATAGATCAGGCAATAAAAGGATTGGCCTCAATTTAGCTTCCGACAAATGAAAATTGTTGTTTTGGGAGGAAAAGTCTGGAACACTATTAAAAGATAAATCACAAGATCGCAATTTGGAAAGAAAAGACCATCATTAACAAACAAAAGCAAGGACTTCCAATAAATTTCAACCAGGTGATAACAATCAGAAAGGTTCAAGTCATACAGAATGGAAACAGGCCCTTTGACTGAATTCGTTCATGCCAACTAAGATGACCATCCACACTAGTCCCACCTGTCTGCATTTGGCCTATAACCCTCTAACCCTTTCCTATCCATGTACCTGTCCAAATGTCTTTTAAATATTGTTATAGTACTTGTCTCAACTACCTAGTCTGGCAGCTCGTTGTATATACCCACCACCCACTATGTTTCTTAACTGTTACAGGTCTTTTATAAAAAGTGTTCAATTCACTGATGTTTATTGCTGTGAAATTGAATTTAAATTAAGGGTGTTTGAAGATTTCTACCTCAGACAAAGTCTGATGACAGACATTCACAATCTCCTGGCCAGTTTTTGTATATGGACTATCTGTGCCTACAAGTGAAAAAAAAGAAACAATTGGTCAATACATTTGTTTGCCTAGGACAATCACCTACCGTGCATACAGTTTTATTAATGACATGTATAACCTCATGTGCAAGCAATATCTATTATACAAACAGAAAAGATTATGGTATTGTTATGGAATCATTGAGAGATACTGCATGGAAACAGGTCCTTCAGCTCAGAGTCCACACCAACCACTAAGCACTCATTATTACAATATGTTTCAGCCCAAATTCCCATCAAACATCCAGTAGATTCTACCTCTCATTTACACACTAGGGGAAAGTTACAATAGCCAATTAACCTACCAACCCATGTTGCAGGAGAAAACCAGACCTTACAGGGGAAAGCACATGGACAGAGAATGTGCAAACTCCACACACAGCACCTGTGGTCGGGGCTGACCCAGGATCACTGGCATGTTGAGGCAGAGGCTCTTCTATTTATGTAACTGTTATCTGCTAACTTTGTAAGTTTGGCACATGGTACTTTATGCTAAGATTCATTCTAGTATTTATAAAGATAAATGATTGTTTTTTAACAAAGTTGCACAATGACAATTGATATTAAACTTTTAGTATGATTTAAGTAAAGATTGGAATCTCATACTTTATTCTGGATGCATGACCAGATAGATCATAAAGCTCACAAGTATCTTTGTTAATAATATATATTTTGAATATTGTGCATAAAATGAAAAGGTGATTGATTGTAGGGAGTGGGAAACTAAATACTGAGAATGAAGTAAGAATTGAAAATGCTGGACATATTCAGCAGGTTAAGCAGCATCTTTGAAAAAATTAAAAGACAGTGTTTCAGATTAAAGACACCTCACCTGAACTGGGAAAATCAGTTTGTTTTATATTGCAGAGGGTAGGGACGGATTGACAGGACAAAGGGTAGGGCAAGGCCAAGGTTGTCACGAGGATGCATTACAGAGGTCATCCAGTAAATGGGTCAGAGTGGGCAGTTAGAGAAAGAAAATGAACAAAAGCTATGAGATGGAGAGTGGGAATACAAACAGAAAATAGGTGCAGGAGGAGGCCATTTGGCCCTTCGAGCCAGCACCGCCATTCATTGTGATCATGGCTGATCGTCCCTAATCAATAACCCGTGCCTGCCTTCTCCCCATATCCCTTGATTCCACTAGCCCCCAGAGCTCTATCTAACTCTCTCTTAAATCCATCCAGTGATTTGGCTTCCACTGCCCTCTGTGGCAGAGAATTCCACAAATTCACAACTCTTTGGGTGAAAAAGTTTATTCTCACCTCAGTTTTAAATGGCCTCCCCTTTATTCTAAGACTGTGGCCCCTGGTTCTGGACTCGCCCTACATTGGGAACATTTTGCTTGCATCTAGCTTGTCCAGTCCTTTTATAATTTTATATGTTTCTATAAGATCCCCTCTCATCCTTCTAAACTCCAGTGAATACAAGCCTAGTCTTTTCAATCTTTCCTCATATGTCAGTCCCGCCATCCCAGGGATCAATCTTGTAATTGAGGCAGCTGCACTGCCTCAATTATAAGGATGTCCTTGCTCAAATTAGGAGACCAAAACTGTACACAATACTCCAGATGTGGTCTTACCAGGGCCCTATACAACTGCAGAAGAACCTCTTTACTCCTATACTGAAATCTTCTTGTTATGAAGGCCAACATTCCATTAGCTTTCTTCACTGTCTGCTGTACCTGCACGCCAACTTTCAGTGACTGGTGTATAAGGACAACCAGGTCTCGCTGCACCTCCCCCTTACCTAACCTCATTGAGATAATAATCTGCCTCCTTGTTTTTGCCGCCAAAGTGGATAACCTCACATTTATCTATATTATAGTGCATCTGCCATGCATCTGCCCACTCACTCAACCTGTCCAGGTCACCCTGCAACCTCCTAACATCCTCTTCACAGTTTACACTGCCACCCAGCTTTGTGTCATCCGCAAACTTGCTAGTGTTGCTTCTAATTCCCTCTTCCAAATCATTAATATATGGGGTAAACAGTTGCGGCCCCAACACCGAGCCTTGCCGCACTCCACTCGCCACTGCCTGCCATTCTGAAAAGGACCCGTTTACTCCTACTCTGCTTCCTGTCTGCCAACCAATTTTCTATCCATGTCAACACCCTACCCCAAATACCATGTGCTCTAATTTTAGTCACCAATCTCCCGTGCGGAACCTTATCAAAGGCTTTCTGAAAGTCTAGATACACTACATCCACTGGCTCCCCATCATCTATTTTACTTGTCACGTCCTCAAAAAATTCCAGAAGATTAGTCAAGCATGATTTCCCTTTTATAAATCCATGCTGACTTGGACTTATCCTTTTACTGCTATCCAAATGCACCATTATTACCTCTTTAATAATTGACTCCAGCATCTTTCCCACCATAGAAATCAGGCTAACTGGTCTGTAATTCCCCGTTTTCTCTCTCGCTCCTTTCTTGAAAAGTGGGATAACATTAGCTATCCTCCAATCCATAGGAACCGATCCTGAATCTATTGAACATTGGAAAATGATCACCAATGCGTCCACTATTTCTAGAGCCACCTCCCTGAGGACCCTGGGATGCAGACCATCAGGCCCAAGGGATTTATCATCCTTCAGTCCCATTAGTCTACCCAATACTATTTCTCGCCTAATAAAAAATTATTTCAGTTCCTCTACCCCTCTAGATCCTCCGTCCTCCAGTACATCTGGGAGATTGTTTGTGTCTTTCTTAGTGAAGACAGATCCGAAGTAACTGTTCAACTCGTCTGCCATTTCCTTGTTACCCATAATAATTTCACCCGTGTCTGCCTTCAAGGGACCCACATTTGAGTTTGCTACTCTTTTTCTCTTAACATATCTAAAGAAGCGTTTACTGTCCTTCTTTATATTCTTGGCCAGCTTCCCCTCGTACTTCATCTTTTCAGCCCATATTGCCCGTTTTGTTACCTTCTGTTGTCCTATGAAAGTTTCCCAATCCTCTGGCTTCCGGCTACTCTTTGCTGTGTTATACATCTTTTCTTTTAGTTTTATTCCATCCCTAACTTCCCTTGTCAGCCACGGTTGCCTCCTACTCCCCTTAGAATCTTTCTTCCTTTTTGGAAAGAAACATAAAAATTATAAAGTGCACAGCTATAGGACATGTCCAGCAGGTCACTGTGCTAATGGAGAGTGGAAAAACTGAGCCAATATCTCAAATGGATGACGGAGAAAGCAAATTACCCGAAATTATAGAATTTGATATTGAGTATGGAATGTCGCAACATGCCAAGATAGATAATGAAATTATATTTCCTAAGCTTAAAGTGGGTTCCCTTGTAACAGTGCAGGGGGTCATGAACAGTTAGATTAATGAGAGAGAAAGATAGAGCTCCTAGTTACCGTAGCATACTGAATACAGGAGTGCTGCAAAGAAGTATCCAATCTGTTTGGTTTCTTCAAAGTCGGGGGGGACCACATTGAGAGCACCAAATGCAGTTCACTAAATTAGAATCACTCCTTCACTTGGAAAATGATTCAGGAATGGCAGGCATCACCCAGAAATGGCAGGTCACATTCTCCATATATGTTTTGGCCTGTTAGTAAGTTTGTTGATTCGCTTCTTATTTTTATGCCCTCCCACCATCACCGCACCCCAAGCCATGCTTGCCCTCCAAGTTATTAGTAACTGAGCAGGCAGTTAAGATATTTTTCTCAATATTTACAATCTCAAGATCCCATTTGACGGCTTTGGTTCTGTGACAGCAATTTTGCCTCTGCGGCAGAAGGTCCTGGATTTAGGCACCACAACAAATGCATTCTGACAGGCATATTGCACTCCTAAAGGATTAATTGTCAAATCAAGTTCCAGTCTCCCTCTTAAATTTGTCACATTCTCCCAATGCTTTGGACACCATTGATTGCCCCCAATAGGCTGGACAGTGGTGCTCCACAAAGCCATCACACAATCTGCAATTTGTTTCTCCTGTATAGTGGAGGCCATTAGCACTGGATGCACTATTTAAGATTGGAGGAACTACAATTGGAGGTACTCTTAGGGTACTTGGATGGTGGGAGAAAATTAAAGTAGAAAGTAATAAGACCTTTAAAATGCTCAGACAGCCTACTGCTATTGTTTCATTAACAGCATTTTAGTTAACCTTCTAACATTCCCTTTTAATCATTATCCTGTTGGGCAGTAACATATTGTACCAATGCGTAGAATCAATACTTGTCCATGTTTACTCTCCCTCTCACTAGATTTTCCTTTTGTCTATACACCATCAATCACGCAAATACCATTGTGATCTATTACTCTAACATTTATCAAAGGATTTATTTTGTGCCTCCTTCAAAAAATGTTTCGCGAGTCCAGGTGATCACAAATCCCCCAAAACAGACTAGCCTCTCCTTTTTTCAACAATCAAATTGTAAAAGGGCTATCCTTTTCCATTTTCAGGTTCATACCTTATCCATAATGCGGACAAGCCAAGAGGAGCTTCGAGATACAGCACGGAAACAGGCCCTTCGGTCCACCAAGTCCACACCGACCATCGATCACCCGTACACTAGTTCTATGTGCTCACACGAGGGACAATTTACAGAAGCCAATTAACCTACGTCTTTGAAATGTGGGAGGAAATCAGAGCACCTGGAGAAAACTCATTTGGTCACAGAGAGAAGGTAGAAACTCTAGAAAAGTTTTTCCTCATCTCAGTCCTAAATTAACTATTCTTAAACTGTGACTCCTGGTTCTGGACTCCCCCAACATTGGGAACATTTTTCCTGCATCTAGTCTGCCCAATCCCTTAAGAATTTTATATGTTTCTATAAGATTCCCCTCTCACCCTTCTAAATTCCAGTGAATATAAGCCCAATCGATCCATTCTTTCATCATATGTCAGTCCCACTATCCCGGGAATTGACCTGGTAAAGCTACGATGCACTCCCTCAATAGCAAGAATGTCCATCCTCAAATTAGGAGACCAAAACTGCACATAATACTCCAGGTGTGGTCTCACCAGGGCCCTGTACAACTGCAGCAGGACCACCTTGCTCCTACACTTAAATCCTCTCGTTATGAAAGCAAACATGCCATTTGCTTTCTTCACTGCTTGATGGGACTCCAATGAAAGGACAGGCCATGTGTTTTACCATTATATTTGATGCTGTTCGACAAAACCAGTTCCACATCCTGCAGGAAAACATCACGATTCTGATATTTGTGTTTGGAAATATTCTGCAATGGAACAAGGAAACATTTTAATAACTGCAACACAAAAGAAACAATCAAATGCATACATTATGACAACTATTTCTAAAAGATTTTCAATTTAATTTTCATACCTTTCTTACTGATTCAAGGTCCATTGGATTTATAATTACTTTGTAATAATCAGGAACAAACTTTTTATTAACGGGATGATGAAAGGGCCAGGACTAAAAGATGGAAAGAAAATTGTTCACAAAACACATCATTGCAATAATGAATGAATGAATGAATATGTTTATTGGCCAAGTATGTATGTACACATACAAGGAATGTGTTTAATTTGAATGTGTGCTTTGCAAAAGACAAAGAAACAGTCTGACTTACATCTGCAACAGCCATCATCTTTTGAGTGACAATATTATCCAGTATGAAGGAGAATGCAACCTGGTCATCGTCATCCAGAAGAGGATTGATAGCTTTCTCCAGACGGACCAGTTTATCTTCTTTCTAATGAAAGCAATTAACATTGTTATTATAATAGATTTCTTCCCAACTGATGCCATTACATTACAAACTAAGTGAATACAATTTCAAGTTCTAAAGTTGGTGCCAGGCATTAGGAACAGAATTTTAAATCCCTAATTTAAGTGATATTCTGGATTCTCTTCATTTAAGCCAATGGGGGGAACGGAGAGAGGCGGAGAGCAGACTTACCTAATGTTCAAAAGACAGGCAACTGTGCCAGAGATTTAAGCAGTAAATCTCGGCTGACATTCCTGTGCAGCATTAAACCAATTAATCTGAGGTGAATGTAATCCTGCGGTACGATTTTAAAAGAGACAAGGATAACTCTCCCTGAAGCCCAGGTCAATATTTCTCCTTACCCAACATCCACAATACTAAATATCTATAATTTACTGCCTTCATTTGGATAAAGTTGCAGTCACGTTTAATGATGATTACTTGTCCTCGGAGCTTTTGGTGGGAAGTGATAGATAGGGTCATTCAACCTCTGGATGTCAAGTAAATGAGTCATTCAACATCTCAAAAAATTATGCTTGAAAAATGTTCAATTTGATTCTCGTCTGTTATAAAGATCACTTCCACATGAGTATAGAATTCTCTCCAACATTACATGAAAAATATTTTAAACAACAATAACTGCTTGACAGAAAAGATTCTTTCAGAAAATTAACACATAACTCTTCTTTTATATGTACTTCCAATTTTATCTAATTCGTTTACACATTTTAGAGTCTGATCTTAAATTATTTAAAAAAACAGCTGCTATGGGTTGCAATGAGAAAGTGGTACTAAATAATCCAAAAGCCCAATGAAGCTGATGCAGTAAATCTGAAATGATAACAGAATATGCTGGAAATACTCATCTGTGAAGTGAGAAACAAAATTTTAAATTTCGGATCAGTGTTCTTGCAACAGAATCGAGAAAGGTTAGAAGAATTTCTCACATTTCCCAGTTCCGATCAAAGGTAATTGATTGACCTGAAACGTTTCTCTCGCCTCAAATACTCCCTGACCTGTCAACTATTCCCATTATTTTCGGTTTTTATTTCAAATTTACAGCATCTGCAGTTTTGTACTTTTTGAAGTCTAACAACTCACCTCTTTGAATTTCATGTCACAAAGGTCCACCATACTTTGGGCAATTTGAGTCAGAGGATGCTTCACACCTGCAGAGACAAACAGATGCTAGTAGAGCCACTCCACAAATCACTTCCATGGCATTACCATTATCTTGGCATTCCAAGATACATATAACCCACCATCCTCACACAACCATCATCATCCAACCCATAGACTTTAGATTTTAATTTAGATTTTAGAGATACAGCATGGAAACGGGCCCTTCGATCCACCGAGTCCACGCCGACCAGCGATCACCCTGTACACTATCACTCGTACACACAAGGAATAATTTACAATTTTACCTAAGCCAATTAACCTATAAACTTATATGCCTTTGGAGTGTGGGTGGAAACCGGAACACCCGGAGAAAACCCACGCGGTCCCAGGGAGAACGCACAAATTCATACAGACAGCATCCACAATCAGGTTCAAACCCTGGTCTCTGGCACTGTAAGGCAGTAGCTCTACTGATACACCACCCTGCTGCCTTTGACTTGGAAAATCTCTAATATAGTTACTTCCTGTAAAATTATTACACACTGTACTATTCAACTGAATGGAGCCCCAGCTCAATTATACAAAGCTACAGGTGATTTCTCCATCAGGTTTTCTTCAGATAAGCCATAAGCCATACAGTTTAAGCAAAATCTCCAACTTGTATCTCCTCTTGTAGTCTCCATTTTCAACTAATTATCTAATTTTCATTTCGCAGAATTTAGAGACTATTTAAGTAATTCAACTGTAATCACCTTGCTACAAAGAATGTGTGCCTTCATATTACTATCTGACCAATTATTGAAGTTTTATACAATGCCCACAATCACCTTTCTCAATTGATTATCCCTTAAGCATCTCAATCTAATGAATAACTGTGTCACATTTTAATTCCTCACAACAATTTTTTTACCTCATATCCTAGCAAATAAATATATTTATTTCAGTGCTTGTACATCCTTCATATATTGAGGTCCCCAAAAATATATATTATTTCTAATAAAGTCTAAATATTGTATTATTTAAATATTTAATTTAAAAGAAGCCCATTTCTGTCATATTGTACAATCTAATTGTACTTTTGATTTTAATGAGTGTATTCTTATTGTAGAAACAAGGGACTGCAGATGCTGGTTTATAAAGAAGGACACAAAATGCTGGAGTCACTCAGCAAGTCAGGCAGCATCCCTGAATAACATGGATAGGTGATGTTTCAGATCCCGACCCGATATGTCACCCATACATGTTTTCCATGGATGCTCCCTGACCCGCTGAGTTACTCCAGTTTTTTGTGTCCGATATTCTTAGTGTCTCTTTTGCTCTTCTGATCTACTTATAAAAACAGCCTTCACAATTATTTTCCTTTTCTTATTCTCATTTCACTATTTTTCCCCAAAAGTGCATTTGTGCTGTACCTGTTTGTTCATCCATTCTAATATTAGTTACTCAATTACTATGCACACAACGCTACTACCACAATTACTATTTTGGCAGAGCATTCTAGAAAGTATTGAGAAACAGAAGCACTCTGAAATGTAATTACAACTCTGTGAATTTATGCAAAGTTACTGCTCTCACCATTATAAGTAGCACAGTTTTTAACAATAAGTTCTACAAGCTCTCGGAATTCTTCCCGTGAATGACACATTCGTTTGCGGACATTCTCTCTCAACGTCTGCAAGTCCATTGGTTTAGTGATAATTTTGTAATAATCTTTTACAACTTTTGCATTAACTGGTGTATGGAATGGATAAGTCTGGCGGAGAAAGAGAAAAAATTAATGCAGAAAATGCAATGAAATTCAAGTGTCTCTTTCATCTGAACTAACATGTTATCTGCTGACACAACTACATAAAACAATTTAATAAGAAAACTGAAACTGAATACTATTATGCAACGTGTTAACTGAATGTTCCAAAGGGTTGTATTTCCAGTGGATACTATTCCAAGAAGGTTCAAATATTGCATTTTAGGGACTATCTGTCTCTAGCTAGTGTCCACTGCACCAATTTAAAACGTTTTCCATGATCCAGCCAAATCCATTACCGCATCAAGATTCCCCGAAGTGCCAGTATTGGACTCATACAACTCGGAAAAACTTTTATCGAATCAGTCTGAAATGAATTTTAATAAAGGCCCAAGGGAACAAGACCTCAAATTTAATTTCCTATAAATAGAGCATTAAAATGGATATGGATAGGGCCTAATGGCACCTGTCATTGGTTATTGAGTGGGGCAAGAGAGAACTTTACAAATAACTGTATCCTCCCGAGCCACAGGCGCGATCCCAGAGGACTAGAGAGTAGCCAATATTGTTGCTTTGTTTAAAGTGGGAACTAGCGATAATCTAGGTGATCCTCACATAGGTTGGAAGGAAGCTATTGGAAAGGATTCTTAAAAATAATATTTACACACATTGGTAAGATATGACTTACAAATTTGATTGAGTTTTTTGAGTTGATCAAAGTGATTGATGAGAGTAAGTCAGTAATTTGGACTGCATAGATTTTACTAAGACATTCGAAAAAATTCATCTTGTTAGGTTGATTTGTAAGGTCAAGATATATGGGATCCACAATGACTTGCTGGTTTGGATTCAGAACTAGCTTGCCCACACTGGACAGGGGATAATGGTGAAAGGGCGTCATTCTGGCTGTGACCAGTGGTGTTCTGCAGGAATCTGTTCTGGAAGCTCTGTTGTTAATGATATACATACATGACTTGTACAAAAATGTAGATGAATTGGTTAGTAAGTTTGCAGGACAGACATTGTTGGAGGTGCAGACAGCAAAGACGGTTGTCAAAGGATACAGCAGGATACATATCAGTTACTGTTATGGGGGGGTGGGGGAAATGGCAGATGGAGATAGTCTGAGCAAGTGTGAGGCGTTGGTTGCGCTTTGGGGAATCGAATGTAAGGGGAAAGAATAATATGGTACGCTTGCCTTCATCAATCGGGGTATTGAGCGTAAGAGTCAGGAGGTAATGTTGCAGCTGTATAAAACTTTGGTTAGGCCATATTTGGAATCTTGTGTGCAGTTCAGGCCACTCCATTTCAGGAAGAGGTGGAGGCTTTGGAGAAGGTGCAGTAGAGGTTTGCCATGAGGCTACCTGTATTAGAGGGCATTAGCTATAAGGAGAGGTTGGACAAACTTGGATTGTTTTCCCTGTAGTGTTGGAGGATGAGGGGAGACTTGATTGAAGTATATAAGTTTATGAGAGGTACAGAGATGGTAGACAGTCACAATCTTTTTCTCAGGGTGGAAATATCAAATACTAGAGGGAATAGTTTTAAGGTCAACGGGGGAAGGTTTAAAGGAGGTGCAAGTTTTTTTGCATAGAGCATGGCTGGTGCTTGGTGGTGGAAACAGATATTATAGTGGCATTTAAGAGTCTTTTAAAAGGGCACAAATTTACAGAGAATGGGGAGATATGTATTACATGCAGTCAGGCGAGATTAGTTTAATTTGGCATCATGTTCGGCTCAGACATTGTGGGCTGAAGGGCCTGTTGCTGTGATGTAGCAAGTTCTATGTTTCTAATAATTGGCCTTCCCCCTGATGAGGTTAAATTATATTACATCTATAAAACTCTCACATTTGCTAGGTCTCTTATGTCATTGATAATTCCTTCCAGTATGCTTGACAGGGTCACCATCGGGTCTGTCCGCCTTCTATGAATGGACTTGTGAGGTCTCTATTAAGAGAAAACAAAAGCAAAATTCAAGACCTTTGCAGTACGAAGAACTCTGACTAAACCAAGAATAAAATTCAACTTTAACTGAATAATTGCCTCATGTAAACATTTTGTTCCTCACCAGAAAATCTAGTGCAGAAGATAAGCACAAACTTTCTTTAAATTAATATTGTTGAAACAAAGATCATCCTACTTGGTTCCTGTCAAAACTCCTGTCAACAGTCTTGGTCTCCTGCTTGACTAAGTTTCAAAGTTAAAGTTAAAGTTCAAAAGTTTTATCCTCTCATCAAAATAATCTATTCCCTTCTCTGGAAAATTACCCATCGCCACTCATATTTAATCATTATCATCACATATAATCTCGGGGCTAGACACAAAATGCTGGAGTAATTCAGCGGGTCAGGCAGTATCCTGGAGAAAAGGAATTGGTGTCATTTCGAGTTGGGACCCTTCTTCAGAAAAGGGTGGTGGGCTCTGGGCTCACTCTTCTCCCCTGCACCCCTAAATAGACGTCATACCATTCAACTTTTCTCATCTTCATTATCATCCTCAATTAACAAAAAACCTGACTTTCCTCCTTTCCCCATTCACAATTTTATTCACAGACTTATCTAAAGGGCCTGCCCCACTTAGGTGATTTTTTTGGCGACTGCCGGCGACTGTCAAAGTCGTAGCAGATCGCCAAAATTTTCTTTTACCCGACGACAATGACCACGACAATGCCGAGTCAGGTCGAGATTACACCGTCTTCGGAAACATCGCTCTCCAGCGTCCTAATTTTCACTGAATCACTGACAAGTCAGTAAGTTCTTGAGAGTTTTGAAATATAACATCTTGCCCAGGTTACTTGAAAACCAAGCTTTACTGTAACAGGGCATAAACTGGATTTACTTCCAGTTTACTAATAGCTGTATTAAAAATTTATTTTTTTAAAGTGGTTAAGTGGATTTTTGTAAAAGTGTGTGGGCATTCTTTGAAAATGTACGGGAGATGCATATCTGGTTTCTGGGTTGAATATCTGGGTTGGGAGCCCACTTTAAATGTAATGGCTGATGGCCATAAACATCGCGAAAATTCCCACGCTTACCTGACCGTCAAACTGTCGCCTCCAATCTACCTGTCAAATGTCCTGACGGTAAATAAATTTGTTAAACACAAGCATTTTATGATATTTTGAAATGACTTTACTTATTTTAATATGTGCTTCTAAATGCATCTAAGAGAACCTATCAAACCTGGGGACAGCATGCGACAGCGCCCGCAATAAGCAACGATACCTGCCGACAAGCCAGCTGTCGCCGAGAAATTTCAAACCGGATTTTTATCAGCGACGCGCCGAGATCCATTACGATTCCTCACGATCATGCCCGCTACACCCCGGCGAACTGTCGGCGACAGCCTAGTCGCTGGCAGTCGCCTTAAAATCGCCAAAGTGAGACAGGCCCTTAAATCGACTGTCGCTGTTTCTATTCTATATCAGTCAGTTCCCTCCATTCATCAGTCATGCCGTCTACTCATTCTACAGTATCAGATGAGACCAACTCAAAGGTTATTATTCTCAATGGAAACATGCTAACTCAGCACACAAAGTATCTTTCTGAATACATTTACACCAAGCACCTGTGGTAAAACATTGAATTTCAACAAACAAAGTACTAAGAATGAAACATAAGGCAAATCACAGTCCAAGCTAGGTCCATTTACCCATGTTTGGCCAATATCCCTCTAAACCTTTCTTAACTATGTGCCTATTCAAGTGTCTTTTAAATTATGTTACAATACCTGCCTCTACTACTTCTTCTGGGCGCTTTTTTCATATACCCACCTCCGAAAAGTGAAAAATTTGCCCATCAAGTTCCTATTAAATCTTGCCCCTCTCAACTTAAACCTATTTCCTCTGGTTCTTGATTCCTCGACCCTCAAGTAAAAGACTGCATTCACCCTATCTATGTCTCTCATGATTTTATATACCTCTTTAAGATCATCCTCAGTCTTCTGCACTCCAACGAAAAAAGTCCTAGTCTGCCATCCGATCCATATAGCTCAGGACTTTAAGTCCTGTCAAAATCCTCTTAAATCATCTATGTATTCTTCCCAGCTTAATGGCAGGTAGCTGGAGAGAAGACGTTTCTATTTGGAGACACCACAACTTGGAAGAGGGGATGTTCAACGAGATCTGGGTGTCCTAGTGCATCAGTCACTGAAAGGCAGCATGCAGGTACAGCAGGCAGTGAAGAAAGCCAATGGAATGTTGGCCTTCGTAACAAGAGGAGTTGAGTATAGGAGCAAAGAGGTCCTTCTACAGTTGTACCGGGCCCTGGTGAGACCGCACTTGGAGTACTGTGTGCAGTTTTGGTCTCCAAATTTGAGGAAGGATATTCTTGCTATTGAGGGCGTGCAGCGTAGGTTCACTAGGTTAATTCCCGGAATGGCGGGACTGTCGTATGTGGAAAGGCTGGAGCAATTAGGCTTGTATACACTGGAATTTAGAAGGATGAGGGGGGATCTTATTGAAACATATAAGATAATTAGGGGATTGGACACATTAGAGGCAGGAAACATGTTCCCAATGTTGGGGGAGTCCAGAACAAGGGGCCACAGTTTAAGAATAAGGGGTAGGCCATTTAGAACGGAGATGAGGAAGAACTTTTTCAGTCAGAGAGTGGTGAAGGTGTGGAATTCTCTGCCTCAGAAGGCAGTGGAGGCCAGTTCGTTGGATGCTTTCAAGAGAGAGCTGGATAGAGCTCTTAAGGATAGCGGAGTGAGGGGGTATGGGGAGAAGGCAGGAACGGGGTACTGATTGAGAGTGATCAGCCATGATCGCATTGAATGGCGGTGCTGGCTCGAAGGGCTGAATGGCCTACTCCTGCACCTATTGTCTATTGTCTATTGTCTATTGTGGCTATTGAAATGTCACTGATGAACCAAATTGGTAATTTAAGAGTTGAGAATATTTAATATCGAAGAAATACAACACAATATCTCAAATTGAAATTATAATTTTACCTGTTGTGAGCCTAAACTTGTTACAAACTACTTTAATAATTCATAAATTGTTTTAATGTTAGCTCAGACAATGATAGTTGCATTAAGGAAAGCAGTACAAGTGAAAACAGCACTTACATTCAGGTAATCACAGTGGACGGTAGTTCCTACCCTTCTGCGGCGTTTTGGAGGAAGCTGCTGTTTGGGGAATTTGAGGACCAAAGATTTCCTGCGCACTTCATCTGCACTTTAGTAGCAAAGAATAAAGTAAAGTACAAATTAGAGAAAGGATATAGCTGAAGGATGCATCAGAAATTAAGAAATAGAAATATTTGTGACAAATAGGCAGATTTACATACATTTCACATGCAACTGAGAGCGCAGAAAATTGATGTTCAGATATTGTAGCATTTTATCTTCAGAGGCATGCATTAGTTACTAAACAATATGAGCTGTTTATTTTGCCTTCCAGTGTTTTGGTTGTTGCTTGATATAATAATGGACTTAAAAACAATCATGAAAATTAACTCTAAATTAGGAAAATCCAGGAGACAATGTATTCGCGAATCTGAAATCCCAAGATTCTTTTCACTCAAGATTGTTACATTTCAAGTCTCAAAGTAATGAGAAGTTGTGTTCACAAATATTGCTTTTGGAATGAAAAACATCTTATTTGCATTTGGACAATTAATGTTATCTGCTTCCCGCATCTCCCAAGGAAGCTTTTTCCAAAGAATGATCCCACATTCAATGCAATGTTTCCAGAAATCTGTTTTCAATTTATTGCATTTGAAGATGAAGAAACTGTTCTATTGCTCTGGAAAAATGTAAACTCTTCATGCTAGACATTATAATCTATTTGGAATCCCCAAAGCAGTATTCACATTGCCACTTGAGAAAGGTGGTGCTAAAATTCTGGCGCTATGGTTTACTGTTTTGGCTGTAGGTCCACATGTCCACAACCAAATTTCAGTGTGAAGAAGGGTCTCGACCCAAAACGTCACCCATTCCTTCTCTCATAGATGCTGCCTGACCTGCTGAGTTACTCCAGCATTTTGTAATACTTACGTAAGATGGCCACCGGATCCGCGCGTGCGCAGTTGGGGGAGGGTTGCCCCTTGTCCGAGTGACGGGAGTGGCGGCCAATGTGGGGGGGGCTGAGGAGAGCGGAAGAGGCGGAACCTGCCTGTTGCTCAGCTACTAAAGAACCTTTGCCGGAGAGGCTTGGACCATGGCAGCCCAGCGAAGGGGTGAGTGGCTCCCTCAGGAGAGGTTTGGACCCAATGGGTCCACCAGTTTCTAGTTCATTTTAAATGTACCTTCCCTTCTTTTCATAGAACATAGAAAAGTACAGCGTAGAATTAACCCTGAAGCCCACAATATTTATGCCGAACATAATGCCAAGATAAACTAACTTCATCTGCCTTCACATGATCTGTACTCCTCCATTCCCAGCATATCCATGTACCTATCTAAAAACCTCATGCCACTATCGAATCGGCCTTCAGCAAAGCCCCTGGCAGCGCATTCATCTATATACTAAAACTCTCGTTTGTTTGTTTATTTGTGATCGAACTACAGCCAAAACGGTACACGATAGCTTGACAATTTTAGGCCCACCTTACTCACTCTCATCGCTTTAATGGTAAAGCAAGCAGTTTTATTGAAATCGGTGTTATATTTTTTAAGTTATTCACATTTTAAAGTTTAAATCTATCTCCTAGGGAGGGAGGTGGGGGGGAGGGAGTGGGGAGGAAGGTGGATAAGGGCGGTTGAGGGGGATGGAGAGGGGAAAGGGGAAGTGGGGAGGGGAGGGAGGAGGGAGGGGGGGTAGGAGAGGGTGCTGCACCAATGCAGGAGAGGTTTGGGCCCAATGGGTCCACTTGGTTTAGTGACATTTAAATCCATTGAATATTAAGTAACTTGCACAAGAACTTAAGAAGTACAAGCAGAAGCCCATTCAGCACTTATGCCTGCTCCACCATTCAGTAACGCCATGGCAGCTTTCATCGACTTGCATCACTTTTCTGTGCTGACAATGTCTTCTGCAAACCCATGAATTAACATAAATTTGGAATGAGTTGAAACTTTTATGACTGCCAGATTGCTGCCGAAAAGAACGCACTATCCTTGTAATGAGATACTTCAGTTTAATTTTATAGGATGAATGCAAAACAGCACCCTTCCTTTGCATAAAGCTCGTCCATGCAAAAGAAGCCTCAAGCTCATTATCACACCAAAAAAAATTATACTTGATAATTCAATACAAAAGTTATTGTGGAATTTTTTGAATGGAACATAGGCAGATATACAAAATATTATATTAAAAAGTGATCTAACTTCATGCCATGTAATTTCAATCTTATTTAATTTCAATATTATGATTGAGAGATTCAGTCATAAACCAGCAATGGTCGTTTTGCACCATTGGTTCCTCAACTCAGATCCTACACCAAATATTCGATCCTGTGGTTCCTTGTGTGTGAGCTGCATTACTGTTGCAACAACACAGCAGCAGTAGGATAGAACTAACTTGTCTCATGGCAGGAAAACACCAATTCACCTAACCAGCTATCAGCATTGTCACAAAATATGTTCTATGGTCTGCCTCATGGCCACACATGTGAGCAAACAAGACCATTTGCAGTCTGAAAAGATGGAGTATCTCAGGATGCGATACTGATTAAGTTTGTCTTCCAGATCTGGGAGTATTTGAGAGAGGGTGAACTGGAAAAACAGGGAGAAGTGAGAATTTTCTTTGCGTGATAACATCTTTGGGGTAAATCCCATGGATCATGCATCACCAAAAAGGTCCTGCAGTCTTCAATCAAGGGACCACAAACTTGCCACACACATTTTTGTTCTAATTCTATCAAAACAGATACCCATTTTCTTTTTCAATACTGCCTTGCAGAGGTCAACTACACTGAATTCTTCAATAGCTATTTTTCATTAAAAAAAAACAACATTTATTTCTTACCTCTCAATCAACTGTTTTCCCAGAACAATTTTGGTTCCTTCTACTTTGATAAGTTCCTCGTTGTCATTCGGTATAACAGTCTTTTCAAGTTCCTCTTCTTGTTCTTCTGTCATAGCAACTGGGTTACTTGGTGGAGCATTCGTTTGATAATACAGAGGACAAAATTTATTGGTCCTCATGTGTCCAATGGCACCACAAGCACCACATTTTAACTATTAGAAAGGAAAAGAAACAAGGAGATTTGAGTTTCATGCTAAACTACCGACTGCAAGTGGTTTTAGAAACCACATTTTGATTCCAGAAGTTATTTATAAACTAGCTTCAAACATGGTTCCGCTATGTGCCAAGTGCATACAGAAAGGAAGGAGTTATTTTTTATTATTCTTTGTTTAATATATGTGCTCTCAGGACCACATCCCAAATGCAATTCCAACCTGCCTTAAATCTGCTATTGACAGTGCAATGTGGAACAATCACTGGGAAATAGATGACTAAAGGTGGTGCGAAAATCACCCACACAATAAACAACTTCCAAATCAGGTGGAACCTGCAAGTATGTCATTTAACATGAGCTCATTAGTCTATCTCATTTAGCATTTTGGGAAGTCCACACAATATCATGTCCTGAAATCAAAAACAAGATTTAGTCTCCACAGGGACCAAGCGGTGGTCACTCTAACAAGGAGATTTGTTAGAGGATGAGAGGGGAATCTTATAGAAACTTACAAAATTATAAAAGGACTGGACAAGCTAGATGCAGGAAAAATGTTCCCAATGTCGGGTAAGTCCAGAACCAGGGGCCACACACAGTCTAAGAATAAAGGGGAGGCCATTTAAAACTGAGGTGAGAAGGAACTTTTTCACCCAGAGAGTTGTGAATTTGTGGAATTCTCCGCCACAGAGGGCAGTGGAGGTCGATTCACTGGATGAGGTTAAGAGAGAGTTAGATAGAGCTCTAGGGGCCAGTGGAATCAAGGGATATGGGGAGAAGGCAGGCACGGGTTACTGATTGTGGACGATCAGCCATGATCACAATGAATGGCGGTGCTGGCTCGAAGGGCCGAATGGCCTCCTCCTGCACCTATTTTCTATGTTTCTATGTTTCTATGTTTCTAACCAATGCACTGCAGCTGGCATGGGTACACTGGTGGGAATGTTCAATAGGTTGATCCCTTGCAGTTACTTTGCCTGTTCCCTGCCAGGATTTGGGCAGCACACTCAATAGTGATGCTGACACTCTTTGATAATGGACAATGAAGTCCCTCACTCAGAGTACTTTCTAGAATTAGTTACCTTAAGGTCAGGTCTTTCTTTGACTTTTTTGAGTTTCTTTTCTGGTGGTCCTTTTAATTTATCCTTCTCCTGATTTCGTTTGAGTCTCCTAAGCTGCTCCTGAATTCTGCGTCGTTCTCGTCGCATTTCTTCACGATGTTGTTCATCAAATAGTGCAAATTTACGGCTATGAAAAATAAACACCAAATCTTAAGACAAAACATAATGCAAGTTCTTTTCTATCAAATTTCTAAGTTTTTAAGTTCTGTGTCTATTGCCTGTTTAGACCATTACATAGTGTTACCAAGGTACACAACACTTCAATCTAATAAAACAATACAGCTATATTTTTATTTGAATTGTCCATTGATTCTAAATTTTAAGATAGGTGATTGAATGGAGCAGACAAGGGACATCAAACTATTTATGGATAGATACATTTACCCGTATAGAATTTTATCTGCTGTTTATACGCTCAATGCCAGGTTTTACCCAATCCCTGGATGTCCCATATACTTAAAAGTACCTCCATGAATACAAGAACATATATTTCCACCATCAATTTTTTCTTTTCCTTCAATGATTTATATTGCATCTCAAGGAAATTTTCATCAGTGTAATCGACTGAAACATGATATAGTCAAAGGAGGAATCAATAAAGCAGAGATCAGTCACTATTAGAGATTTGGAAACATTTTCTACAGGTGATAGGTATAAGGTAGAAAGTGAGAAATTAAGCCTTGTGCTGACATAGTACAGTTTAGAACACAAAGACATCCCAAACACTTCAGTTAATGAAGCACTTCAAATTAAGAATAGAAAATTATCAAATAATGTATTTTATTTAAGTTGAGTCAAGCAGATACATTGGCTGGGACAATGTTTTCAAAATGCATCTATTCCTTCCATCCAAGAAAGAGATAATATATCAATTTGTCATCGGATCCCACAGATTGCATCTCCAACAGTGCAGCATCAGTGCACCATTGCATCATTCACTGCTGATTCTGAACACAATTGTCCTTCAATGAACTGTTGTTGCAAACCTACCCAAAAGAGTTAATTTTAGTTTCTAATTAATTCCTTTGCAAAGTCCAAGCCAAACATTACATGTGTTCAAATGTAAATTTTAGCTCCATGCAAAATGATGGACTACAATTACTATTCAGTACAAGTTGAATTTACATTATTGCAACAAAAATTTAACTTACATAAAGTCTTCATCCTTTGTTGTCCGTATTCTAACATATGCATCGATAACAGCAGCTTTCCTGACGGTCTCGCATCTAACATACTCCTTCCCATCCTCATCTCGGAATGTACGATAGATCTTCAGCCGTCGTCCTGTAGCTGAGGAGTTAAGACTGGTAATGGAGGCTGTGTCATCATCTTTGTGAAATATTCCTGGGGTGGGTGTGCTACATGCTAAAAAAAAGAGAAAAAATGTGGATGTCACATTGCTAATGTTTTATTGTAATGCTTTATTGTATTTAATCCAAACAAAATAATAAAAAGCAGTTCCTGATGGAATAGTTGGTTGAATACTGAACTTTCCACTCTCCCCTGGATCCAAATGCAGTTCAGACAAAAGAGATCAAAGTCAAATTACTCTGATGCAGTCAAATCCTGTATGAAACAAGTTTGGACTGTCCTAAATTAATTCCTCCTTTCAATGGTAGTTCATAGCAAAACCTAGAACATTTTGGCACTGAAATGTGTTCCACCAAACAGAGCAGAGGATGGCTATTGTGGTGTTCATCTGCAATGCAGTTAAATATGATCAAAATGGAGCGAAACTTAAATCTGCAACTAGTTCTATTGTGTGTACTTTAGGCTTGATAACATTATCAGGGGTGAAATTGTTTAAAAAAATATTCTCTGACTGGTATCTCATATAAACAAAAAGAATGGAGGGATAAAAATAACCTGTTTAATTGCACTTTATGCAAAGAATGGCACAACAATAAAAGATAGACAATAGACACAGGAGTAGGCCATTCCGTCCATCGCGCCAGCACCGCCATTCACTGTGTTCATGGCTGATCATCCACAATCAGTACCCCGTTCCTGCCTTCTCCCCATATCCTTTGACTCCATTATCTTTGAGAGCTCTATCTAACTCTCTCTTGCAATATGGCAATGGGTTCAATATCCTTTGTATTTTGGAGAATGTTGGTTGATATTCAGTTCTCAGAAGATAGGGACTCAGTTCCATGGCATCAATTGCCCTCAAATATCTCACTCATGTATGAATTTAAGCATTGTTACATAAAAGATCAAGACACTAACATTGGTAAAAAAATGAAGTAATTCACTCAGACATGTTGCAGTCTCTTAACTCAACATAGTTAATCTTATTCAGGACAGAAATATGGGCCTTCACTCATGCATTTTATCCCTGTAATATTTAAGGAAAATTCAGATGAGTTTACCACTCTTGATCACTGTCCTGCCCATTTCAAGAACTCCCACAGTTTATCCACATTCTTGGCACAAAACTTATATTTTGCCGAAGACCAATCACTTATGTCTATTAAAACAAACTCTAACATCATGAAAGATTAAAAATATCAATAATTTCTAATTTCACACCAAAAAACAATGTACAGTTCTGTTCATCTATCTCTGATATTTAAAAACATGCATTTTGAATAACATAGGCACGGAGATTTTGAGCATTTTCATTCAAGAAACAAGACAAACCTATCGAGGCTCGATCAACATTTGCACCTTGATCCCTTCAAGACTTAACTTGTCGTACCAGTTATCACCATCTACCTTCATGTACTGACATATCACAATTCTCTCCTTCAGACCCACTTGACTTTAGTTCTTTCTACTCCAACACAAATAACAGAAGTTAAATGGTACCAAACAATCAATAAAACAATATCTCTCCTGCAGCAATACCAAGCAAGTGTCACTCACATGAACCTTTCCTGTCTCTCTTCTCCTTCTTATCACGGTCTTTATCATTTCCAATTTCTTCTCCCATCAACATCCTCTGCAGTTCCTTGCGTTCTTGCTCCTCACGCTCACGAGAAAGTTGGGAGCTTGTTTTCTTATTCTGTAACATGTTTTCAATATTTTTTCCCATTTCCTCAAAATCACTGTCTTCTGCTGAGCTGCTGTCTGTGTCTGTAGAGAGAACCTCAGTTGAAGACAGGACCCTAAAAATGAATAAAGGAATTCAGCAATCTGAATTACACTTGTCAATCGTGTGAAAAGCATTTATTTTTCAATTTTGAATCCACTGTAGGAATTTCAAACAATGCAATCTTCAGCTGGCTCGGAAGTCAGCCCAAAGGTCATCTCGACAAACTGAAGATCAGTCCAAATCCTTTCTTTGGCATTAGCATGAAGAATTCCTGTCACAACATTAGCATTTGAATTGAGTAGTAAGATATTTCGGAAAACAAGTTGATAGATGGAGTTCTTGTGATCCCCAGAGTGCACGTGTGGAGATTAAGTATTGGCATCCTTTACAGTGATAGTCTACTTCTATACTGTATTCAAGTCATAAGGTCAGAGTGATACAGCAGGAAAACAAGCCCTCAAGCCCACCAAGTCCACACCGATCATCAACCACATGTTCACACGAATTGTATGCTAATTCCATTTTGTAATTGAGATATTATGAAGTTGCAAATCATTTCAACCTTTAGAAAATATGGCTAACTGTAAGGATCAAAGAATTGTTAGATAGGAGCATGTTTCCAGTCTGAATAAAAGAGTAACCCAACAAGTTTAAAGATTATCCTTCAGTCATAATCATTCAGACCTAGTTCTTCGCGGATCTTTGAAAGGGAAAGTTCGATCAAATGCACCAAAAGTTAGATCTAAAATGCAAATAGTCATATGTAGAAATAGTATGTACGTAATTCCAAATGTGATTTTATAGTCACACCAATGGATACCTTTATCAGAATATCAAAAGGCAGCTTTGGGAAAATAAAAGGAATTGGTTTTCTCAGAGAATTGTAACAATGTTGCATCTGCATAGTGGAACAATGGTTTTGCTTTGATATTAACATTCAAATAGAAGAGATACATTTTTTAGCAAGGAACCTGCAGGACCCAAGGCACAATCCTCCTGAAACCAGAGATGCTAAAAGGTTTTGTTATTCACTAATGGTCCAACTCATGAAGGACTTAGTCAACATCACAATTCAGTCTGAGAAACAATTTACCACTCACCTGTCTTCATTATAAAACTCAGAAATTGCTCTACTTGAATTATTTTGCTTAACTTGAGCACGATGCATTTAAGTTCCACGGCCAAATGATGTATTAATCAACATCAATAGAAACAGGACGCTGTTTCAGGACGAATTAACCAAAACCTAACACTGACAATAATAACCTAGCAATGATGCTGTCTAACATAAATTAACAATACTTTAAAGTTATAATTAAGCTAATTTAAAATCCATGATATACCCTTCATAACTTCTACACACTTGAATTACTAATTCTGATCTGATCCTACATTTGATTGAAGTCACACTAAAGTTAAGATATAATGATTAGTATTTTTCCTACTTGTTCTGAAGATCAAAAATGCGCTGACATTCCTCCTTGTATCGCTCCTGATGTTCAGCCACTGAAAATCGTGATCCACGGGCAAATTTGCTCATGGGAGTATCCCCTGACCTGGCTTGCTCCGTTGACATTGTACGCACAACATCGATCACTTCCCATCGAGAGAGTTTTTTGATCTGTATTAAAATGAAAAGAAAAGATTTAATTGAATATTTCAGACTTGCAAATTTTCCGCATAAAATTAGACAGAATTTTGTATCGTAGTGCTGGCATTTTTTTTTTTAATGGTTTTATTAAAATAATCTGATATCTATCTAAAAGGTTCTAAAAATCAATGTTACTTTTTGTTCCAGCAGAGACCCGTGAAGAATGCATTGCTGGTAAGGTTACATACTCGTACAACTTACTTCTTCCTCTGGAACTCCAAACTTCCGAAGGAGCTGTTTGGCATTTTTCAAAGATAGTCGCCGGAGGTCAGCATCTGTTCCTGTAACTGTCTTCTTCACTGGTTGAGGCTGGTTGTCATCCTGGAAATAAGTCAAATAAATTTTTCTTTTAATTTTGAATTTAATGAGGCACCATAAATTAATTTGCCATATCAGAAACAAGAGGTTTGATGTTTATCTTCACAAATAAAATAAATAAAACTGCAAGATAAATTGGAATCTGCAACACAAATTTAATTTTTAATAAACTAGAACATAAAATCTTAAGATTAACAAAAATTACAGGTTGATATTGGTGGTAAAATCTGATATCATGTGCAGACTTTTGAATAAAAAATGCAAAGTCCACCTCCCAGGCTTTTGTACATGCTAAGTAGATGTTATCAAATGCCTGACACAGCTTTAACACAAATTCTGTGCGTCAGTATTCTACATTATCCAATGTTCATTTGATTGGTCACAATAAGTTCATAATTGTCCATAGCGACCACATCAAAAACGTTACTCTAATTATTTTGTGAGGTCCATGAAAATTCCTAGACGGAGACAATAAAGAGTTGGCCACTCTCTGCTCCCAGCATTGAGCAACTCCATCACAGGAGATAAACTATCGACTGACATCTATTATAAATCTACTGACTCCCATAACTATCTAAACTACACTTCTTCCTGCACTTCTACCCTGCTTCCTGCAAAGACTCTATCCCCTATTCCCCAATTCCACTATCTATGCCGCATCTGCGCCGAAGATGAGGTGTTCCATACCAGGTCATCCGAGATGTCCTCATTCTTTACGGAACGGGGGGGGGGTGATTCCCTTCTTTCATCATAGATGAGGCTCTCACACGTGTCTCCTCAGTACCCCACAGTTCAGCTCTTGCTCCCCCTCCCCCTAGGAAGGGACAGTCTCCCTAGTCCTGACCTTTCACCCCATCAGCTGTCGCATACAACACATAATCCTCTGACATTTTCACCACCTCCAACGGAATCCCACCACTA
This sequence comes from Rhinoraja longicauda, assembly GCF_053455715.1. Lineage (NCBI taxonomy): Eukaryota > Metazoa > Chordata > Chondrichthyes > Rajiformes > Arhynchobatidae > Rhinoraja > Rhinoraja longicauda. The sequence continues at coordinate 33,622,547 of NC_135967.1, read as the reverse complement.
GTTACATCTTGCCATCTCCACACCTTTCCACCCTCCGCAGAGACCGTTTCCTCCGCACTTCCCTGGTTAACTTATACCTTCCCACCTAAACCACTCCCTCCCCAAGTACCTTCCCCTGTAACTGCAAGAAATGCAACACCTATCCTTATACCTCTTCCCTCGACTCTGTCCAGGGACCTTTCAGGTTAAGCAGAAGTTCACTTGCACCTCCTCCTACCTCATCTACTGGATCGTTGTTCAAGGTGTGGACTCTTATACATCAGCGACACCAAACGTAGACTGGGCGATCGTTTCAGTGAAAACCTTCGCTCAGTCCGCTTGGACCTACCTGATCTCCCGGTGGCCAAACATTTTAATTCCCCTTCCCATTCTCACACTTCTTCCCTTTCTGTCCTAGGCCTCCTCCATTGTCAGAGTGAGGCCAAACACAAATTGGAGGAACGGCATCTCATATTTCACTTGGACAGCTTACAACCCAGTAGTATGAATATTGATTTCTCTAACTTCAAGTAAGCCCTTACATCCCTTCTCTCTCCATCCCTTCCCCACCCGTCGTACCAGCTTCAAAGTCATCTTGTTAAATCTCATTGTCTGTATGCGTTTTCACCTAACACACTGCCAACAATGGCCTGTTTCCTTTATCATTGTTAGTTTTTTGCATATCTTTCATTCATTTGTTCTATATCTCTCTACATCACTGTCTTTATCTCTAATTTCCCTTTCTCCTGACTCTGTTTGAAGAAGGGTCTTGACCCAAAACATCACCTATTCCATATCTCCAGAGATGCTGTCTGACTCGCCGAGTTACTCCAGCTTTTTGTGTCTAGAACTGGTACTGAATGTAGCCTGTCGAATGATGACAATTCCCTTGTCATGCTCATCCGAAGACTGGCCTACTAGTTTAGGTACTCAATGATTATATGCTATCCCCATACTTCCCTTCTCACATTATAACTACAAAGTCAGTTACGAACTTGTGGTCTTGAAAATTAAAGACTAATGTTCGTAACAAAACTGTGTGTACTTATGATCCAAAAATAGAATCCTAGAACATACTTCACTGGATATTACTGACTGCCCTGTCAAAAAACTGGTTTCAGTTAATAATACCAAAATGCACTCAAATCAAACTAATAATATAGTAACATTATGTTAATAATTTCACCCAAGTAATTCTGGCTAGTACTAATGGAACTTTACCATTTTTTAATTTGAAACTTTGAAAATAAAATGAATAGATGAGCAAAGTAAGCATTTAAGATGCATTCCATACATCTACTGATGCCACAAATGACAAGCAGTACGAAAAGTAAAATGGTTGATGCAATGGTTGATAAACATAGTTTCCATTGTAGTAAATGGTCAGTGGAAATGGAAGAACAGGACTCGAACTCCAAGATATTACCTTTTGCTGCTGTGGTTTGTTGGGAACCTTGACATAGGAAAATCCTTCACCACAGCCAGTAGGATCAGCAACTCCTGTAACCTCCAGTAGGCATTTGCCCTTCATTGCAGCAATGAATGCCCGAGTTGTATTCCAAGGTGCTGTCCTGACCTGCAAGAGGGTGAGATGATGGAAAGGTCAGCAAATATGCCCTTGGTCTTGACCTTCAAGATGAAGATGGCTATGGATGTAGGATAGGATTGGTGCTGGTGTGCAGGCTGTAAGCTTGCCTCCCGTGCCTTTGGAGGTTCTGTGGTTGTTCTGAGGTTGGCTGTGAGAAGCGCAAAGTGGTTGAGGGGCTGATGATGACGATGATACTTTATTGTCACATGTGACAAGTCACAGTGAAAATCTTTGTTTTGCATACGCAAGGTATTTCATTTAAAAACAACTCACTTTCAACACATTTCATTTGTGGTTCCCCCCTAGTTCTTGTTTGAGGGATAGCGCATTCACAGGTCGATGTATCTATAAAGTGGGAAACTGGAGGCCCTGCAGCAGCCTGAGGATTGCATGGTTCGGGAGCTAATCAATGATTTATCCATTACTGATATCTAAACTGATCCAATCATCAAGTTTGCTACTTTGTCTGGCAAGCTTATATGACATCTCTCAGGATCTAATACTACCCTTGACTTTTTGATCCATTTTGTATCCATAAGCCAGACAGGAACGTACAACAGTTATTGTACAACTGCCCTACATCTGTTCCCATACTTCAACTGTTTTTGAAAGCCTATGATTATCCTGAGGCAGAGTTGCCACGTGATCATTGCATCCCGTGGGACTGCCATGCAGTGATGTCTCGAGCTCAAATTATGTTGTGGGGTGCAAAACCTAAGTGTGACTGTTGTAAGAGCAGGGGATGGGGAAAGAGAGGTTGGATAGAAACGTGGGGGGGGGGGGGGGGTTGCAAATGTAGGTGTTAGTCTGGATCAAGCACCATCCTTTACCCTGAGCATTAAAAGCACACAACATGGCTGATGAATAATCTAATGAGAAAAACTGCAGTATTTCAGTCCCAATGACATTACATAACATTTCAACATCCACATTGTTATGTGCCTGATTATAATTTCAAGCGTTGAAGATTTTACTTTCAGGAATTAGTTTCCTTTTTGATACCTCATCATCAATCTTCATCTGAAATTCTTCTTCGTTCTCCTCCTCTGGTGCAAAGAATGATTTTTCACCATATCCAGCATCCTGCAAGTATTGAATACAAGTAGCTTAGTGCAGTCAATCAACATTTAGTGATTATAAGAAAATAACTGCAAATGCTGGTACAAATCGAAGGTATTTATTCACAAAATGCTGGAGTAACTCAGCAGGTCAGGCAGCATCTCAGGAGAGAAGGAATGGGTGATGTTTCGGGTCGAGACCCTTCTTCAGACTGATGTCAGGGGGGTGGGACAAAGGAAGGATATAGGTGGAGACAGGAAGATAGAGGGAGATCTGGGAAGGAGGGGGGGGGGGAAGAGAGGGACATAGGAACTATCTAAAGTTGCGTTGGACAACTTTAGATAGTTCCTCTGTCCCTCTCTTCCCCTCCTCCTTCCCAGATCTCTCTCTATCTTCCTGTCTCCACCTATATCCTTCCTTTGTCCCGCCCCCCTGACATCAGTCTGAAGAAGGATCTCGACCCGAAACATCACCCATTCCTTCTCTCCTGAGATGCTGCCTGACCTGCTGAGTTACTCCAGCATTTTGTGAATAAACATTTAGTGATTAGTTTATTTGATACAATCCAATAATTACTTTCAAACAGAGATTTATTTTAGAAGCAAAACATAGACTGTTTACATTTAAGCAATGTATTTTGCCTGCCGGCCTGAATGGTAGAAAAATGGAACACAGAGTACTAGACTGAATGTTTCAAAATTGCTGTGTTTCATCTAACCTTTAAACGTTGCTCCGCTGCTAACATGCTGTAATATGCACAGCACTGCTCTGGAGATACCATGGCTCGAATCTCTTCTTCAGTTGGTAATCGGAATTCTGGTTTTAGCACCCACCAGTTTGAATCCATCCCTTCAAAAACAGATTGAAGTAATATAATTAAGTTGGAGAACTGTATGTTTCTAAAGTAACACAGGCTCCTGTTCATTACACATACGGTAATATGGCTACAAGCCTTACAATACTGAAATCATATGACAGAGGTTCTTTCTATTACTGCTGTAACAATAGTCAGCTTTACATTACTATAATAAAATGTTGTAATAGTTTTGTAGTAATACACGAGCACATTACTGTGCCATGTTAATGTGCACACATTAAAAAGCTTATACCTGTCCGTTTAAAGTCTGCACACAACTTTAATCGCTTTCGGATGCTGCTCTCAGAATGGGAAGGAAATGCCTTTTTGATGTCCTCCATGCGGATTCGACGTGGGCGATCCTTACTTTTCCAGAAAAGACGGTAAATAAATACCTATAAAAATGTTAGCAAATATTGTATATCAGTCTTAAAAAAGGTTACAATTTACAAGCTAAGTTAGCACTAAATTTATGGGCATGTGGGACAGATTAGGTTTCAGGAATATAAATTGGCGAATGGGGCTCATGGGAATGTTCTGAGAGCTGGGTAGACTTCATGGGTCAAAAGGCCTCCTTAAAATGAAATATGAGAATTATTCAAAATTATCACCATGCTTACCTGAAGAAAATCTCGCACATGTGTGTTTGCACGCTTTGAGTTTGGACCAGGAACTTCATAAAGTGGACATTGCTGGCCTACAACAAATATATCAACTAGCTCTCTAATATGGTATCCTTGACGAGTTCGGATTACCAGAAAATCAGTTTCTGGCATCTTGTGTAGGTATATTGGACAACGAAAGAGGTTGTTTTCAAATGCCTGTCAAAACAAATGAAGAGCCATTTAAATAAAGCTCAAATTATTCTATTTCTATTTCAACGATCTTTGTTCAGTGTTGCCCCCTTCTTTTTTTTTTTTTTTTTTTTTCCTTTGGAAGTAAGCACATTACATTTTAATGGTTCCTTTTTACAGGTGCCAAGAATTATTAAAACATTATTTGTACAACTTCCTTTTTAAAAAGAAATGAGAAAGAAAGAAGTAGTGAAGAGTAAAGAATAAATTAGTGAGTATAGAGTGAAAGAAAAAAAAAAAAAGAAAAAAAAAAAGAAAAAAAAAAAAAGAAATGTGCGAAAGTAAAGCAATTTAATCAATTTTCAGTCAAACCCAGAATTTTTAATTTTATGCTGATATTACACCGCATGATTCCACAAGGTCAATAAATGGAGACCAACTCGATAAGAATTGGTCTTTTTTTTCTATTAGGAGGAGTCTCATTTCTTCCAAATGTGCTGTTTCCAACATATTACCAATCCACATTTTAAGTGTTGGTGGAGTAGACTTTTTCCACAATTTAAGTATGAGTTTTTTCGCTATTATTAAACCATAATTCAAAAATGAGATTTGGGATATATTTAATTTATTTAATTTATTTACATCTCCAAAGATAATCATTTCCATGCTAGGTTCCATTTTTGTCTTAAATAAACTAGTAAATACATCAAATATATCACCCCAAAAACTTTGAAGTTTTATGCACGAAACGAAAGCGTGTGTAAGATTGGCATTTTGTGAAAGACATTTATCACAAATGGGTGAGATATTTGAATAAAATTTATTCAACCTAACTTTTGAGTAATATAGTCTGTGTAATATTTTAAATTGGATTAAATTATGTCTAGAGTTAATCGAACATTTATGTATGTATATCAAATACCTCTCCCATGTTTCTTTAGAAATTTTTATCAGTAATTCTTTTTCCCAGTCTTCTCTAATTGCCTCTGTTGGAGGCAATTCTCTATTAAGAATACTGTTATATAGATATGATATTAATTTTTGTGAGTCCGCCTTAATATTCATTGCTTCTTCCAGTGGGTCTATCGTTATATTCTGTGATCTTGGTATATATTTTTTTATAAAGTCACATATCTGTAAATATTTAAAGTATTGGTTATTATTGAGATTAAATTTTGATTTTAATTGTTGAAATGATAATAAATTTCCCGTTTCATACATGTCACCCAACTTTTTAATTCCCTGTCTTTCCCATTGTCTATATGTTTTATCCATAATAGCTGGTTTAAATACCGGGTTATTCACTATTGGTGTTAATGAAGATAAGTTTCTTAATTTTAAATTTAATTTTATTTGTTTCCAAATTCGAATTATATTGTGTATAATTGGATTCTTCTTATATAATATATTATTCAATTTTATCGGGGAGAAGAGGATCGCCCCCTTCTTTATAGACTTAATTTACATTTCAGAACTTCACAAATTAATATCATTTCGGAATCAATGAATCTCCTGCATGCTAACCATTTTAACTCTTCTTCCCATTCCCATTCCGACCTTTCTATCCTGAGCCTCCTCCATTGCCAGAGTGAGGTCACATGTAAACTGGAGGAACAGAACCTCATATTCTGCTTGAACAAATTGCAACTTGAACATTAAATTCTCAAATTTAAGGTAACTAAAAAAGTTGGGGGTTGTTTGTCGATTAATTACCTAAAATTGGAGAATTCACTGTTCATGCCTTTAGAAACCGATGAGGAACCATCCTCAACATATTATATTTTGCGTTTCACAGTCTGAAGAAGGGTCTCGATCCGAAACGTCACCCATTCCTTCTCTCCTGAGATGCTGCCTGACCTGCTGAGTTATTCCAGCATTTTGTGAATAAATACCTTCGATTTGTACCAGCATCTGCAGTTATTTTCCTACACTTGCGTTTCACAGTGATCATCGTCATTGTTCATATTTATCAGTTTGCTTATACTGACTTGGACAACTCGATGCTGGGAACATTTTTATTGCGACTCGCCTTTACAGCATTAAAAGCCGTAAGTAAGAATCTAATTGCTGCAAGTAAGAATTTAATTGTTCTACTTCGGTACGTGTGACAATGAAACACTCTCGACTCTTGATTGAATTCTCTAACTTTTGGTAACTAGAACTCCCCCCCCCCTTTCTTTCCCCCCCATCCCACTCTCCCGTGTCCGACCAGAACGCGCACATATTTCTCCCTCTCCACCCCTTCCACCTTTCTTCCTTAAGCAATTTTTTTTACAAATAGCAAAGGCTTTGACAATTCGCAACTCTTCAATCTTTTTGTCTCACACCTTCTCTTCTCATCTCTGGCCTTTCCCCAACCATCTGTCCATCAAACTCCCCCCTCAGCAGTTGTAGTTATTAGGCTTCATCCTGCCCCTCTGCTATTCCAGCTTTCTTTCCCACACTCCCCCCCCCAACCCCCCCCCCCCCTCCCCCGTCTGAAGAGTTCCAGCCCAGAAAAGCTGTCTCACTCGCTGTTACTCAGAACTTTATGTCTTTTGTTTGTAAACCAACATCTGCAGTTCCTTGTTTCTATCACTTGCTAGGCGCTGTCCTGCCAACTGCGATCCAGCTTTCTTTCCCCATCACAATCAGTCTGAAGAAGGACCCCGTCCTGAAACATCATCTATCCATGTACTCCAGGCTGATGTTGCCTGAACCGCTGAGTTACTCCAGCACTGCATCTTTTTGAGGATTGTTCAAATTACCTAATATTTTATTTTAGCTGCTCATCATTTTGCATTCAACCTAATGCAGAATTATACATACCTGCAATAACTGGCCTGGATGTAAAGATCCCAGGAATGGAGAAGTGTGGCAATAAACCGTCTCTCCATATTTACAGTCAGGTGCACCAGGATCCTTGCCTGGCTTCTGTAATATAAAATAACATCCAATAACATAAGTGGCATATTTAGCATAGAGTTTCAAAAATTCAAACATTTAAATGTAAACTGAAATGAAATGCCAGCTTCAATGAAAGGTTTGTCTACATGTTCTCCGGTTTGAGTCATGAATCTGTACACTCAGAGTGGATAAAGCTAACATTTACAGTACATGCATAGTACCTTTCCTGTAAAATAATTCTATAATAAATTTCAACTCACTCGTTTGTAATAGTTTTTGATTTTAGTTGCCATTCCAACTTGCATCATAAGTGGTGGGTATTCTTCACTATACTCAGCAAGAATGAGGTCACCGTCTTTACCAGTCAAATCTTGAGGAGTTCGCATGAAGAACATTTCTCCACCGCCAGAGGCCTGACGTTCCTGCTCACGCATCTAGGAATTTTGAAAAACACAGAGCATATTATCAAACAGAATAGAAAGAAATACCAAACAAATGTGCCAATGAAGTGCAGATACTAATATTTTCACAGATACTCATATTTCCTTTTGAAATAAAATGAGGCCATACAACCCATTTAGTCAAGCAATATTCTCCCCCACTTCCCTGTGCTCAATTTTCTCACACAAGGCCAGGTTTCTCCCAACATCTATTGTTGGGTCGTGATTTGTGGACCTATAAAAGTTCAAACTAGTTCAATTTTTATTTGGATTTACTTTTTTCCCCATCAAGAAACCTCACAACAAAAATTTTAACAACTTTGAGAAATCCCTTAGTCTGTTTATCCTTGACCAAGCAAACAACTTTACAAGCTGATACTGAAATTTTGTACACCAACTTACATTTATCAACATAAAATATTATTGCTCTGTCTTCCTTGCTATTGCTATGCTCATCCTTGCAATTTGTTCTATTCCTTGTGATTTACCCAAATTTCCTTTGTATTTCTGAGTGTTGGTACTATCAGCATATTGTAAAATACTAGCCATCCTCTATTATTTATGGTTTGTACATAAATGCAGTTAAAAAAAAGGACAATGCATGGTTAATGGAACTAGAGTTGAGGAGAGCATACAAAGATATTAGGATGGAGAAAGTTCAAAAGTTATGTTGTAAGATCATTGATATCTTTAGAAATGAGGATGAGAATCCAATATCATTGATGTTGATAATCAATGGATGCCCAGTAAACATTTGCTGAGGCAAGGCCAGTAACTGAGCAATAGCACAGACAGTGCAGAAAAATCTTAATGGAATAGTTTAAGCTTGCAGAGGAATAAAACATGGATGAACATTCGAACAGTAACGGAAAGGAGACAGATTACTTAATGAGAGAAAATGAAATTCTGGAAAGTATATAGAAAGCTCAATTAAAAAAACAAATAATACACTTATCATTGAAACAAGGCAGCATAAAGAATCACCATTCCTTAACAGGATGAAAAAGTCATGGCTTCAATATTGCCGCAATAAGATGAAAAATATTAAAACGTTATGCGGTAAAGAGCCATTGCCTGAGGGTGGCCATGGAAAAACAAAGCTGATTACGTAGTATGATGCTGCAAAACGATAACATAAAGATAAGAAATCCACTCCCTCAGACTCTCCCAATACCACCACAAGTTCTTTCCTTTCTGATACTCATCCATCTCTCTTCAGAATGCCTGGAGGAAGTATCAGAATAAGGGATGGGCTACTTAAGATTGGGAACCTTTGGAAATCTCCAAACCAGAAGGCCTTGCAGAGGTTGTGTTTATTCAAAACGCAGATTGATAGATTTCTTGACATTAATGGATCACGGGAAATGGGGATACTGCTGGAAAAATGGCACTGAAGTAGGAAATCAGCCAAGACCTTAATCAGTAGCAGAATAGGCCCAGAATGGCCAGTTGGTTTACTCCTGCTCTTTTTAATCTCTGGAAGTGGCAAGGTGACAGAACATCACCAATACAGTGAAGCAAAGTGATGGCTGCATGATACGAGTATAGACAGAAATGAAACAAAAGTAAGGCATTTCACAAAGTTTTGGGTAACAAAATAAACAAAAAGATTTAATTGTTTACTGTCCTTTAAGTTACAATGCGAATTTATGGACAGGTGAGTGCAAAAAAAGTATTCAAATCATTCAAAGTAATCATATCTGAGAAATATTAGAGAAGGGCGAAATGTGAGATGCTGATAGGAACCATGCAATTGCCAGAAGAGTGGACAAGTTATTCTGCGCTGTATCTCAAAATTAAACTGAACTAAAAATATGCTGTGTAGGAAAGAACTGCAGATGCTGGTTTAAATCGAAGTTAGACACAAAATGCTGGAGTAACTCAGCGGGATAGGCAGCATCTCTGGAGAGAAGGAATGGGTGGTGTTTCGGGTCGAGACCCTTCTTCAGTCTGAAGAAGGGTCTCGACCCGAAATGTCACCCATTCCTAAAAATATGTTATATACTAAGTACCTGAACTGTATATTGTGACAGGAAAGGAGTGTGAATATTCAATGAAAAGGAAGAACCAAAATAGAAATATATGGGAAGATGAAAGACAAGAACACAAAGTAGAATGGAACCAAAAAACAAAGAATGTCTCCCAATTATTACAATAGCACCTACAAATCATAATAGAGAAAACACTGTCTGTAACATGAAAGTAAACAGTGTATGTGGCCGATGAGAATCTTTACCTTAGCTTTTTTCTTGATATGTTTCAGAAGTGGATACACAGAATGAGGCCCAGGCTGTGACAAAGCACCAAAGGAATACTTTTTGAGTGTCGGCCGATGATATTGTCTAAGTTTCATTGGACCCATATGAGTTGGGAAAAATGGCTGTCGGAGCTCCACAGCAGGAATAGAGTGCTGTAACAGAAATCAATATTTAATCTATATAATAGAAATAAGCACGTTCCAATATTTCATATCACATACCATAAAGTAATTCTATGATAATAATCTCATATGGAAATAAGAAAATTTTAAATATACTTTAAATATACTTATTAAAGTTTAACACCACACTAAAAACATTCCACTCCTTAGATACTTACCTAATTTTTCAGACATCTGCTAACTATTTTGAGGTGGGATACTTTATCCGTCCTATTACTATGACTATCCTAGGGATGCTTAAGGAAACCGAGGATTGGCTTCCTTCAGTCTCTTCAAAGAATGACTTTTCATCCTTGGTAATTTCAATGTTCTTCTCACCTTACCCTAGCCTCAAACTTCCTGGATATCATTGCCTAGCAGTCTTCTAAGACTACCCCTCTGTACAAATACCTCCACCTATATTAAACATGTCTTCAAACTAGTTAGTTAAGATGGCATTTCTACACTTTAGATCGATATCACAGGTAAGGTCATTTTTGATGATTTCCCTCCAATGCTTACTCTTCACATTCCTTTGCCTACTTCTGACTTCATTGCATCCTACATTGTCACTGGAAGAACTCTTTCCAATTCACATTGTCAATTGCTTAGTTTTTGGCTCTCCATCTTCCCCAGAACCTTTGCACTGTGTCAATCTGCACAACCACTTATTTTCCTGATCTTTGATACATTTGATGCAAACCAAAAACTTATTTCCCTCTTTTCTCTCCATTCTCCAAACCATTCCTACCCAGTGCCATGCTATTCCAAATCCAGTCATGCGTTCAATTTTTTCTCCCCAAGAATCAATTTTGTTTCCCTTGATCTTATGATGAAAGAATGGGTCGACTGGGCTTTTATTCAATGGAATTTAGAAGGATGAGAGGGGATCTTATAGAAACATGTACAATTCTTAAAGGATTGGACTAAGCTAGATGCAGGAAAAATGTTCCCGATGTTGGGGGATTCTAGAACCAGGGGGTCACAGTTTAAGAATAAGGGGTAGGCCATTTAGGATTAAGATGACGAAAAACTTTTTCACCCAGAGAGTTGTGAATCTGTGGAATTCTCTGCCTCAGAAGGCAGTGGAAGCCAATTCACTGGATGTTTTCAAGAGAGAGTTAGATTCAGCTCTTAGGGCTAAAGGAATCAAGGGATATGGGGAAAAAGCAGGAACGGTGTACTGATTTTGGATGATCAGCCCTGACACATTAAATGGCGGTGCTGGCTCGAAGGGCTGAATGGCCTACTCCTGCACCTATTTTCTATGTTTCTATTAGCATAAGCATATCATCAATTCAAAAATCCAACTGACGGCATCAAACAATACCAGTGTAATTTTCTTCTAAGATTGCTCAAGGATGGTCCGAGAGAACATACATCCCACAGAACTTTTCTCCTTAACTACCTGGATCCTTGTCTCAACTATCTTCATTGATAACATCCTCCAGTTTTATCCTTAATATGTTCTTTGTCACCAAAACTGCCTTTGCCACTTTCCCTCCATGGCCATATTATCTTACAAATTAAATCCTCACCTTTCAGTTTTTCTCCTTCAGTCCTCGAAATTTCGGATTCCACAGCCTATACACATCTTTTCTGCAACTTATTTGTTTGAATCACTCCAATCAGATGTTCTCTTGCCACTGCCTTATTACCACTGGAAGTCAAGTAAAAAATCTTCCTCATCTTCCTCAACTGCAGACTTCCCCTTGGCAACATTATCCTTAGACATTGGGTCAGCTTCCACATGTGTGCCGTTGGTGAGCAGCTCTACCTTCTTAATAATCACTGTTCTCACCCTTTCATCAGAAGACATTTCTATGGCTTTACTCCTTTATGTTTCTTATATCATTTTCCAGCCCTATAACCTCCCCAAAAACCTTAAATGTATTATTTCTACTCAGTCCTGTATTTTGTTGGACACACTATATTTGGTATAATTTGCAAAATGACAGGTTCTATATTTTGGCATTTCCGGCAGAAATTTCACCTTCTCATCAATTACTTTTCCTCATTAAAAACCCCTCTCTCATATCTTCACTCTAAATATCTCATTATTGGCTCATAGTCATTTCATTTTATATAAAATCTTTGAAACATCTTGGGATAATTTTCTATGGTAAAGGCGCTACATAAATGCAAGGTGTTATTCTTGTTGGGTGTAAACTGACCTGTCCCAGTGCCTTATCAGTTTTCTCCCTCTCTTCAACTGATTTACTTCTCCACAAAGTCCCACTATTACCCAGAAATCTCGTCTGTTGGATAAACAATAATCCCACTTTCTTCCTTTGGCACGAATGGTGAACTCATTTGAAGATTCTCCTTAAGCTGATCTTCTACAAAATGTTCATCTTAGGAAAATAGAAATAGAAATTACACCAGAAGAGGAGACCAATCAGCCCATCAACCAAAACTATCTACTCTAATCCTATTTTTCTGTATTATTTTATATTCTATCCTTACAAAACATAATTCCAGTTTTGTTTTATCAAATGTAATTTGTCATTAGCTCATCGCAAAGCAAGAAACAGAAACGTGGACTATGTTTGAAGATTCTCTACATCACTAAGTGCTCTCACATTTCCTAATCCAAACAGTGGCACCTTTAGTTTGACACCAAAGTGAGTTCCACCATTCCCCCTTTTTGTTGGTATCTGACCAAACTCCCTTCATTGATCCTGACTATCCAAAATCCTCAGTGGTTCCCATCACTAAGATCTTTACATATCTCTCCTCTTTCAGCTTTTTTCTCATCCTCCTCTGCTCCACTGATCTCATCACCCATTCAATGTATCGACTTGATAGATCTTGTTCATCAATAAACTCATCTCTTCCCTCTCATCTTCTTTCTTTTCTGGCTACTAACTTCACTTTTCATAGCACAAAAAAAAAATCTACTCCCAAACTATGATGTCCTCTTCTCTGACTCACCATTTGTTGAAATACCTCTATTATTGTTAGCTAGCGTCTTCAACTTGGTTTTAAATGCTTCTGTCCCATTATATCATACATTTGATAGAATATGTATTCTATTCAAATAGACGAGCTGAAAGCTTAACATAAAAGAATTGGAGAATAGTTCTATAATTGAATATCAATATTTCATTGATACTCATTAAAACTACGCTCTAATTATTTTCAAAGTCCAACTTCTTTTCTCCAAGACTAATTTTGTTTTCAAATACCTCACTCTCACACGAAACTGCAAACATCCTCAGTAATGAGGTCTTATATTATAAACTCCTGCGTTGCCACATCCTTACTCTCCCCCTCAAGGAATCTCAATTCTATTTCTGTTTATTTCACCCATCTCTCTTCCTCCCCAAATTCATCACTCACTTGAGATCCACTTCTTGTTTCATTCTTCTCCTTCCCAGTGATGTTGTTAAGTAAAGCCTTATGCTTGTTAACATTTATAGCCGTCTTATCTTTGGCACTGCCCCAGTCCCTTACAAAACTCTGCTTGAACTTTCTTTGGTTTGACAAACCATTCCCCCATCTTTAAACTGTGATGCTCTTTAACAATTCACTGATTTCCAAAACCATGCCCAAAATCACGATCAAATTTTGTTTTCAGTACCATGATTGTTCTGGCCAAGTACATAAATAATAATGTCTTTTACTTGAGATTTATTTGTATTGCTCTGCAACTTTAACTATCATAACTTCTTCAACATTCAACAGTCACCCTCCTGAATTGCCTTGACTCTACTGCCTAATTGGACGCAACTACTCTTGTGCAATTATACCTCGAGCATTGCTTTCTTTTGACCACATCAAGCATACCCTCAACATCCCAATTACATCTGTGTTGTCAGGCCAAATCTGTAATTTGTTGGGCATGACAACATTTTGCCCAGTAAAATTTTAAAAGACCAGTCTCTATCACAATCACTTATCCTGGCCATGGATTGTATTTTCTTCCTTTGCCAAGCTAATATTCTAACTATAATCTTGTGTCCTGTTCAATACCCCAAGCATCACCCAAACCCAAACATTAATCCTAAATCAGCTAGATTTCAACAAAAACTTTTTTCATGCTTTCTTCAAATTAGACATGGTAACTACAGTTTTCCTTGATGTTTGGCTCTTTATTATCAAAAGCTTAAACACCCAGTCCTTGTTATTCACTGATTTGCTCTCTGCAGATGTGCATACTCAAATGTTGGAGAGTGGGTAAAAATTGACCCAGAGCTCTCTTCATTGGTGTCTGAGTCTTAGGTGGACTACTGCTTGTGACCTCCTGGGAAACAGGACTCTCATAATCTAATTATGTGGCCAGAACAGGGCTCTGCTCTGAATGAGAGTTGCAACATCTGGAGATTCTGACAGTCTTCCAGACTTTAAACAAAACATCAGTGTGGCTCGAAATGTAAAAGAGCAGTGGCAATTAGTTAATGGTATAAATTGAGCCTGTAGGTTTTGAGATGACTGCAATTAAGAGAGGTTATTTAGGTGCAGGATGCCATGGAAATAATGGAAAATCGCAGCAAGACATCACCTCCATCACCACCAAAGTATATTTTAAGCTTTTGGAGCTAGGAACAGAAGTCTACTCATGTTAATGCTGTTATATAGGAGAGGACCTCAGTGGTATTCCTACTTTTTATGAACCACAGAACGTTTGTGCCCCTCTCCCTCTTGGATAATTAGGACCAAGTACATTATATCTGTGCTGGTGCCCTGGCATTAATGATGTGGCAAACTTGTTTTGGAAGAAGTATCTAAAGGTGTATCATTTACTGCTCAATTTATCATGGGACATCTGAAATCTCCAATAACTTTTAGAGACTTCTATTTGAGCAGAAACCTTTGATGAGAAAGCATTTAACCTCGGCTAATTTTAGAAAACCTGCAGATGTTAGAAATTTGATATAAAATCTGAAGATATTGCAAATGCACAGCATACCGCTCAATGTCTATGAGGAGGAGAAAAGATAAGTTTATTATCTTTTGTCAGAACAAACCTTGTATGTTTATGGCTTTTTAAATTTCAATTCTAACTTGATCTTCTGATGATTCCACTGACAAAAGTTACTTGCACCCACCCAATGGGAAGTCAAGGGTTCAATTTATGGTTGATTTCTAATCTCAACTAGGTGACTAGTCAATACAAATACTTCCAGTTACAATGTAGGCAGGATCTCCATTCCTAATTACTGTTTGGCTACCTTAACTGTAAAGTCATTAAATTACATTCACTTCCCCATCTCTATTGCACATTTACGAGTTTGTGATTAACAACTCTGGACCATGACTAAAATGAAGTCAGAGTTGAGAAGAATACAAATACACAGTTCCACTCACCTGAATAATGTTCCCTCCAAATGTCCCTCGCAGACCTTGCTGTTTGGGGTAGTAAAACTCATCATTGGATAGGTTCCATGGGTCCTTGACTTCTGGTTGTGACATGTTCTACCAAAGACACAGGAGAGACTGAGGAAAATATGTTCTTGTGTGCCATTGCAATGGCTCACATGGATTAGTTTATAATTTAGAACGAAGAGCAAAGACGTGAATGGTGTTTGTTGACAGTTTATATACAGTATAAGCAAAAGGAACAAACAAGAACAACCTTGTACAGACAATCTGCATGTATAGCTGAGCACTCACAGATATGTGAATGTTATTCACTAGTGTATATAATATCAGGTCCTGACAATAGATCTTAATATTACACTTCATTGTAGGCAAGGGGTGGGTAAATTTCTTAAAATGTCCAACTTGAGAGGGGTGTGTTTAGTTTTCTAACTCCATAAAATATGCAGTCTTCTCGCCAACTATGATACCCTTCGTGCTATGCTTGTGGGAACCCCCCCACAAACGCTCAATGGGGATCCAAAATCTTACTGTTCCCCTCATCAACTTCACTCAGAATCTAAAGCAATTAGGAGACATGTGGAACTCCAAATGTTGGTATCTTGCATAGAATGGACATGCTCAGCGGGTCAGGCAGACTGAAGGAGTCTGAAGAAGGGGCCTGACCCGAAAAGTAATCTATCCACGTTCTCCACACCCTGATCCATGCTGCCTGACTTGGTGAGTTTCTCCTGCACTGCCTTTTGCTGAGAAAAAAGATGACAAGGAGATAAAAGGATGTCAGATAAGGAGAGAACAGGAGTGAAAGATGAGTGAAAAGTAAAGCCAGAGAGGGGATGGGGAGGGGAGAAATGGGTCAAGATTGTGGGAAAAAGTTGGGCAGGGGGACATAGGAAACAGAATGGGAAAAGGGGGGAGGGTGATACCTAAAATTGCTCACACCATTGGGTTGTAGGTTACCCAAGTGGAATATGAGGAGCTGGAATTCTCCAGTTTCCATGTGACCTCACTCTGACGGTGGAGGAGACTCAGAACAGAAAGGTCAATATGGGAAGGGGAGTTAAAGTGGTTAGCAATTGGAAAATCCAGCAGGCCTTGTTGGAACGAGTACAAGTGTTCACCCAAACAGGTTCGCTTTGTCTATGCTTGGTCTTGCCGATGTAAAAGAGGCCACATGAGGAGCACTGAACCCGGCAGATAAGGTTAGAAGAGCCGCATGTGAATCTCAGTCTCACCTGGAAGGTCTGTTGCGATCTCTGAATGGAGGCGAGAGCGGAGGTGTAGAGACAGGTATTACATCTCCTGCAGTTACAAGTGAAAGTACCTCGGGAGAGTACGGTTTGGGAGAGAAGGGATGAGCGAACCATGAAATTATGGAGTAATGGTCTCTTCGGAAAACAGAAAGGGGTGGGGATGGTAAGGTGCAACTCGTGGTGGGATTAAGCTATTGGTTACTTTTTAATTAAGTTCATATGTTTGGAACGTATACTGATAACAGCTCGCCATGAGACAGGCAAAATGGAGGTCCGATGAAGAAATATGTTTGTAATGGTGCAAAGGGACTGAGCTGTGAATGGTGTTTATCAAATGGTTCAAACACTGATCGATCTAGCCTTCTCTGTAAGCAATTTATGAATAGCTACCGACCATCGGGCAAAAGGCCTTGAAAGTCACAAAGGTAGTGGCTATACCTTCATTGTCCAATCCTGAAATTCTGCTGCAGTCTCTCAGCTCCACATTGCAAACAGATTGTGTTACATAATAGAAGATTCTGAAAACTACTGAAATGAGGACTTTATTATATCATAGGTCATCAGAATAGAAGACTTTATTTATCCCTCTCCAACTAACCTGTTGTGGCTCATCTTTGATGACGCCAGTTTTTCCTAATAGGATCCTACTCTTCCGAGCTGATGATTCTTTCTTATTCTCCTTTGAAGGAGAGTTAGATGTCATCTCTTCTTTCTCATCAGGTATTTCTAGAATAATGCAGTGGAAACATGAATGCACACTTAGTAACTGACTGCAATATTGTTAAGTGGACAATGCAACAAAACATCATGTAATGAAACAGAAAACATCACATTATCGACTGCCAATCTAAAATTAGAAAGGCATTATTCTGCCTTTATTCTTACATTAACCTCCAAGACTATAAACCTACTTAAAGAACAAAGGCACTTCCCAAGCAATTAAATTATTCACAAAATGCTGGAATAACTCAGCAGGTCAGGCAGCATCTCGGGAGAGAAGGAATGGGTGACGTTTCGGGTCGAGACCCTTCTTCAGACTGATGTCAGGGGGGCGGGACAAAGGAAGGATATAGGTGGAGACAGGAAGATAGAGGGAGATCTGGGAAGGAGGAGGGGAAGGGAGGGACAGAGGAACTATCTAAAGTTGGAGAAGTCGATGTTCATACCACTGGGCTGCAAACTGCCCAGGCGAAATATGAGGTGCTGCTCCTCCAATTTCCGGTGGGCCTCACTACGGCACTGGAGGAGGCCCATGACAGAAAGGTCAGACTGGGAATGGGAGGGGGAGTTGAAGTGCTCGGCCACTGGGAGATCAGTTTGGTTAATGCGGACCGAGCGCAGGTGTTCAG
Organism: Rhinoraja longicauda; assembly: GCF_053455715.1. NCBI lineage: Eukaryota > Metazoa > Chordata > Chondrichthyes > Rajiformes > Arhynchobatidae > Rhinoraja > Rhinoraja longicauda. The sequence continues at coordinate 33,604,602 of NC_135967.1, read as the reverse complement.
CGAAGCGATCACCGAGCCTGCGCTTGGTTTCGCCGATGTAAATGAGTTGACATCTAGAGCAGCGGATGCAATAGATGAGGTTGGAGGAGGTGCAGGTGAACCTTTGTCTCACCTGGAAAGACTGTTTGGGTCCTTGGATGGAGATGAGGGGGGAGGTAAAGGGACAGGTGTTGCATCTCGTGCGGTTGCAGGGGAAAGTGCCCGGGGTTGGGGTGGTTTGGGTAGGAAGGGACGAGTGGACCAGGGAGTTACGGAAGGAACGGTCTCTGTGGAACGCAGAGAGGGGAGGGGATGGGAAGATATGGCCAGTGGTGGGGTCCCGTTGTTGGTGACGGAAATGTTGGTGGATGATATGTTGGATCCGCTGGCTGGTGGGGTGGAAGGTGAGAACGAGGGGGATTCTGTCCTTGTTGCGAGTAGGGGGAGGGGGAGCAAGAGCGGAGCTGCGGGATGTAGTAGAGACCCTAGTGAGAGCCTCATCTATAATGGAGGAGGGGAAGCCCCGTTTCCTGAAGAACGAGGACATCTCGGAAGCCCTAGTGTGAAAAGCAATTTTCACCCTAGTCCCAAGCAATTAAATATCGTTTACAATGTTACTGTGGTAATTTAAGGATACAAGGCAACTAATTCATTTCACAATAAGGTCACATACATATTGCAAACTAAATTACAGTAAATTATTTTAGTGTGCTCGCTAATCGACAAATATTAACCAGAACTGCAACAATGCTCTTTGAATTGTATAATGTACATCTGAATAGAACGATGGATCCACGACTACATATCTCATCTTAAAGCAAACATCTCCAATACCATACATTTCAATATGACAGAATAGCAATTTCCTAACATATTATTTTGCACCCACTCTCATATTTAATAGGTGCCCATCATGCTTTATATATTTTAATGTCAATTTATATTTATTTTACATCGTTAAATAATTTTTAAACATGCCCAAGGTCATGCCATCTATTACCAGAGGAAAATAGTGTATTAGTACATCTTTTCAGTAGTGATTTACTTGTCCAGTCTATTGCTATTAGCTGCCCAATTGCACACCAAGCACTGCTGATCATCAGCCTGACCTCCTTCCCATCCAGTTATTGGTCCTCCATCATCCCCAAAACATTGACTCATTTATCCTCTCTACCTTCACTTGAAACCATCTGCCAATCTATCACTAGTTTGTCCACGCAACACCGGTGCCCACATCTCCACTATATCTTCATGACAAAAATCCACAAAGTTACAGATATCCCACATTACCATGCTGTCCACAGACTGTCAGGGGAGTACTTGCAATTGGACGGCTTGTAGTGTCAGGACAAGGGATCCGATATTTCAGACTCAGAGAAAGTGAAGTTTTATGAAACTGGTATAAATCTTTGAATTTTCAACTTTGGAGAGCTGTTATTCAGGGCTGGGAACTGATAGACATGGATACTAAGAATCAGAGCATTTGAGGACTCAGCAGTAAAGTCAGCCTGAACCCAAGATCCCCAAAGAAGTTTGAGTAATCAAAAATCCCATTCCTGGTTCTACTTCCTTCATGGCCTCCCAACATGTCATTTATTTGATAACTTGACATGTCAATTTCTATCCTGCACTGTTTTCCTGTAAAATGATATTCTTAGATCATACCAAGAATAATGTTTTCATCATTTGGGTCAAGAGTCAACACTGGTGGTTCCAAAAATTTATCCATGGCTTGATCATCCCAGATGACGTTATCCTCCCATCTTCCATACACCAGTTCCTCGTTGTCAATTGGAAAGATGGAATACCATGTCTTTTCATCTTCCTGGGAAACTATTTAAAGAAAGAGACAGTAAATCAAATATTAATTACTGATTTTGTGCATTTAACCACTCCTGCTAATGCAACACAAAATATTGAACATCAACTTATAAAGAGTGTAGGAAGAAACTACCATTGCAAGTTTACACTGAAGATAGACATTAAATGCTGGAGTAACTCAGCGGGACAATAGAATCTCTGGAGAGACGGAATGGGTGACGTTTCGGTGTGAAGAGTCTCGACCTGAAATGTCACCCATTTCTTCTCTCCAGAGATGCTGCCAGTCCCGCTGAGTTATTCCAGCATTTCATGTCTGACTTATAAAGAGTGCAAATTAGTCAAGGAAAGCATCAAAATAGTTCATTCACAAAGTATGAATTCAGTAGCATATGACAGGAGATAGGGAAGAGACGTGAGATGTTATGAAGGTTGAATTGGGTATTAGGTATTCTCAGTGATGTTGAATCTATGGAGACAGCTTCACATTAAGGTTTTTTAAAAAGTGTGGTTCAACCGTCAGTAGTGGCTGGGGTGGAGTCGGCAATAGGTAGTAGTTGAAGAATGAAAAATGAATTCATGTATTTCCTTCACAAGTGAACACAAGATTGAAAAATCTCCCTCAGTCACTCCTTGCACAACTGGTATGATAGTTTCTCAAATTTGCTACCATTTTAATCCCTAGTTGTACTATGCATCGCTTCACAACATTTTGAAGCATTCTTTTCTCGATTACTCCCAAGTGCAACTCTTCTCCTTAGCCTCAGTTAAGTAAAAGGCTGTTGTAAATAGCCTGCATCCAGTGACACACACAAACGCGCACACACACACACTTACTCCCAGAACAACACCCTGCTCTGTTGGCTTCACTCTAAACCATACAGATTCCCAGCCAATGTTCTTTTCACAGTACTAAAACACATTTGCTGAGATGGTATACCGTGCTGCTCTGGTGCATGCTTGTCCTTTCCTTTGACTGGGATTGGAGGACCTGGCATTGTTGTTTTCTGAATTGGACTGGAAGGTACAGGATTCGGCAACCAAGTACCACCACGACTGAGCCCTTAACAGGGGAAAAATAACATTGCACATCATGATGTTGGAAAGTACATAGTTTCTAAAAATAGAAATACCTGAAAATATAAAAATATTAACTAATATTACAGTGGTGCACCAATAGAGTTGCTGCCTTATTTAAATTAATTTTATTTTATTTAAATTAATTTAATTTAAAACAAAAAAAAAATCCATTGCATTTTATTATTCAACATTCACTGATAAGTTGCCGTAAAATTTTCAGGACTGAGCAAAACTCATACCTTGTTGTGCATTGTACGCTGTGGCATTTCGAGTCATACTGGATGGCAACCAGCCTGCTAGACTGGCTCGCTGGGATTTTGTCGTCTTATGTTTAACATCCTCTCCATTCCAAATAATGTCCTCTTCCCAAGGCAGCTGAGTGACCATGAGAAAGTGCTCATCTAGAAGAGCCTCCAATTCATTCTCAAATGCCTTTTCATCTGTTGATTTCTCCATCTCTTCAGAAGGCTCCTATGATCACGCATGGCCATATTTACAATCAAAGACATCAACCGCAGAAATATAACAGAAGTACTTTCTTAGAAAAGGAGGTGCCATAATGAAACATGGTAACAATGAACAAATAATTAATTTCATTCTAAAGCATTTTAAACCTAATAAATGTTTAAGTTGCAATGTGTATTTTTGTTCTCTACAAATCCTATAAAGATAAGTGACTAGTTAATCAGTTTTTGTGGCAAGTGTAGGAAGGAACTGCAGATGCTGGTTTAAACCGAAGATAGACTCAAAAAGCTGGAGTAACTCAGCGGATCAGACAACATCTCTGGAGAAAAGGAATAGGTGATATTTCGGGTCGAGACCTTGAGAAACCACTGAGTTACTCCAGATTTTTGTGTCTATCTTCAGTTTTTGTGACAACTGAGCAGACTATATTTACTGAAGAAATTCCCTGCTTTTCTCTGAATTGTGAGCTTTTTAAAAACAAACAAACAGATATAACCTTGAAGTATCGGATCATTCAAAAGATCATCTTGTACTGCTGCCGCCCCCCCCCCCCCCCTCCCCCTATACAGCCATGAGTTTATAGTCTAGAAATGAGCTTGAATCTATTGTCTATTGTGGACAGATGAGTACTAGTTTATTGAATCATCAATGTATGGTCAGTGAAAATAGCTTTCGATGGCAAAAGTACTGAAAAGTGTTGAACCAAAGCTTTTGAAGGATAGTACAAATAAGCAGCAAGCTATCTATTTCAGATCCAAAACCTATGACTCACATCATTATCTAACATTGTTTAAAAAAACATACTGATTTATTAGTTATCACATAATAAATGTATCTGACAAAGTATCTAAATTAGATTGTAGGAGCCATTTACACTTAAATGTTACTGTCATTGTATTATGGCCATGTTTAATATTTCTAGTTTCTGTCTTTTTTGCATGCTTGTGGGTGTGATTTGATACGTAATGGGGAGTGTCTACATCTGAGGAGGCTAGCGTAGCCACGGAGATTGTGGGTTAGTTTAGTCTCAGAGGATGGAGAGAATACAGTTTTTTGCCACAACCACGCCGACCACAACCACATGGTAACGACTACACGATCTTTACTGTATTATTTGAAGAAGAAACAGTTGATAAGAACGAAAAGTTATGAATTACTCTTTTGATTTGTGCTACTTTAATAAAGACCAATTAATCAAGAAACAGCATTTGGAAGATTAGTTTTTGTTATCTCAAAGTGCGGTGTGTGCGTAAGCTATACCTCCATTCCATCCCCGAGCAGTAATGGCTATCAAAGTTGGACTTTGAGAAGGTATAGAAACTGCCATTACATAGATAATGGACAGAACTCATTTCATTTCACAGAATGTTTTTGAAATGAACAAGAAAAATATTTATATTTTGTGCACGTTATGCAACCAAAAAAAAAAGGAAATCACTGACAATTACTGCCAGGAAACCCAGCAAACTGCAGAAGCAAGACAGCGCAACTAATGAAAAATGTATATCTTGTAATTCTCCAATATCCAGATTCAAATATAAAATGAAGATCCTGTTATATTCCATCTTTAATAATAACTCGGATAAAATGCTAGTTTGTTCGTGGCAACAAACAGAACTCAGTTAGTCTTTGCAGAATGTAAAAAATTATTTTGTACTTGTTTAAACCTGGATTTAAACTATATTTTGGAATACAGCTCTTGCCTGGTTAGCAAATATTTACATTTGTTTTACTCACCTGTACCTCTACCTGGCAGGTTACGTTATTCTCCAGTACATTTTCTTGATCTGTTATTTGCTTCAATTTGAAGCCATAATCAAATCCTTCGCCATCCTCAGGCACCCCCAACATATCATACCAAAGTTGTGCAGGTCCATAGCGCCATTCTGCAACTTTTGGTCTCGTGTCCATTATATTATCAGTGTCACCAGTGGATTGTGAGAATTTGGACTCCACAGGGGCCATCATGGTAATCTGAAAGTTATAACCAGAAATGGCATTCTTGGTGGCTCAGTATTATTAAATGGCATTACAGGTCATACGTCTAAAGTATTATCAATGGTCAATTAAATAAATATTTATCAGCACATGTTCCTTCCACATGTTCCTTCAAGCACCTTGCATTTTGCAGTTCCTGTAGTGTTCACTCTTTTGCCCCTCTCCAAAGACGAAAACGCAGAAATACAACTTGCCGTCTTATCCAACCAATATCCATGGCTCAGATAACACTACAGCATGGTAGGTTGGCAATTTATATCATCATCATTCTCTGTTTGTGCTGCAATATAGTTTTGCATACCTTCAGGCTGAGAAATATATAAACGTGTAATATCTTCAGCTATTATGAGAGCTGTTCATTGTTGAGGAATGCACCTCAGAGGTAGTCAGGATGGAACGGATGGTATTCTGAAGATGTATTTTACACTAATCATCACAGTGCTGTGTATGTGGTTCCACTAAAAGGTAGACTTCTATCTATTTCAGATTTGTAATTGATAAGATAATTATGTAATATTGTACAAGTGTAGTAAAATCATGCATTAGATTTTTCAAAATACAGTTTCCCCAAGTATAACATCTACTTATTTTGCATATTACACACTTCATCATCAGAAAGGCACTGTTCAGGCGGTGGAGGCGCTGCATAATGATACTCCCAGCCAGATTTTTGTTCCCTGGCTATCTCTTCTCCTTGTCCCTCCTGCTCCGGAGTCTCCGGCTGACGTTCACGATGTTTCTTTTTTCTTTTCCTCCTGGCACTTCGCCAAACTGATGGGATATTCTTTCCAGGTCCAAACAGGCGCAAAAAACGCAACACCTGCAAAATTAGTGATCTTGATCAAATATTGCAACAAACACCAACACGCAACAAAAAAATCATCTGAAAACCTGTCAACAGTGGGAGTTAATTTATTTACTGAAATGTCTCTCCATAATCCATGAGAGAAACACGATGTTCCCATACACCAACAGATCTGGTAGTTATAGAAACTCACATAGTTGATCTTTATCATCCACCACTAGTTTCTTGCTAGAGCATTTGCAAATGAAGGGGAAAAAGGGACACAAAGTGACAGAACTAGACAAGTGCATGCAAGCAGGCTCTTCGGCCCAACCTTTCCATGCCAATCATGATGCCAAACCGAGCTAATCCACTTACTTGCATCTGGCCTATATCAATCTAAGACTTTCCTCTCCATGTACCTGCCCAAATGTTTTTCAAATGTCGTAATTGTATCCCCCTCTCTCCATTTCTTTGGCAGTCGATTCCATATGCGCATTGCCCTCTACGTGAGAACCTAACTCTATTCAGTCTCTCCTTATAATTCAAAGCTTCCAGGCTCGTAACATCCTTGAAAATTTTTTTTGCCATATTTTCCAGTTTAATAGCAAATATGAACTGCTAGTCTAAGTCACTAACAGTTGTGATCCAATTGGAATTTAATTATGTATATTTATATTGGGAATTTTGGCTATTGTCAAAATGAGAGCAATCAGCATTCATCACGAGTGAGATCCTAAATTGTGTAATTAAATATATATGATAGTGCAACTCTAGGTACCCAAAGATGCCCCATTTTCATTGTTGAATTCCTTATGAGTAATGAGGAAGAATTTACAAGAGATCTTGTGGTTAAAGATCTGCTCGAAGTTAGCGACCACAAGATGTCAGAATTCTAGATGCAATTTGAGGATACAAATCACAGGACCAAAACAAGTGCCTTCAAGTTAAATGAGGAAAATTCTAATGATATGAAGGTAGAGTTGTCTGAAGTGGACTGCGAAAATAAGTTAAGAGTCACTGTCAGAGGAACAGTTGCAGATATGCAAATAACTGATTTACAACACTCAGGAGGAATTTATTCCAATTAGAAAGAGGGATTCCATGGTAGCAGGCACAATCTATGGAGCTAGTTCCTGGACTGGGAGGATTTTCCTATCAAGAAAGATTAGACAGTTGAGGTCTGCATTCCTTGGAATTTATGAATGATGGCATACCTTATTCAAAAATATAACGGTAAATGTTGAGATGTTTTCATGATCAGGAGAGTCATGAATAAGGAAAGATCACTACAAAAGAAGGGGCCAGTCATTTAAAACTGAGGTGGTAGAATTTTTTGTTTCTTAGAGATTTTCTGAGAAATTTCTTTCTCAGTAAATCTCTGGAATTCTCTGCCAAAGGCCACATCATATGTTATATTGGTGATGGAGAAAGATAAATATTTTAAAAAGCAAGGAAATTAGGTTATGGCATAGAAAAGGAATCAAGGCCAGCATTGAAAAGTCATGATCATCCAGATTAGCTGAACAGGCTCAAAGGATCTGGCAGCCTTTGCCCGTTCCTATTTTCTTGTGTTCATTAACGATATTCTCAGTTTTAAATTAAATTATGGTCTTAAATTCTTGGAAATTTCAAAATTGATCTTCACTAAAATGTGTTGGCTTAACTACATAACTCATTAGATGCCAGGTGAGGGTACCAGTACCTTAGAGGGTACCAGAACTCCAACTTTCTGTATTTCCTGATGAAAATCAGCTTTATTAACATTTCAATGTAATGTTTTAAGTAAATTTGATATATGGAAACATGCATACCAGCAAGGAGTTCAGACCAAAGCATTCCTCTCACAATATTCCTAAACCCAGCCACTTGCCCCTGCAATGATCCGATACCATAACTGTGTTTTTTAACGGACATATTTACATGTCACTATGTAATTTAATGCACAATATCTGAATGTACAATTTTTCACCTGTCCTGGCCGAAATTCTGGAAAGAGTTCTGTGACGTTGGGCAGCAGCTTGGTTGAATCATGCTGCATGATACCAGCGAGTGGCAATGTGAGTTTATCCTCCTTCTGAGATTCATGCTGCCTTATTCGTGGAACCTGTCGATCTGTCTCAGACTCTGAATCAGAGGAACTGCTAAATTCAACCTTGTCCGACGAGGATGAAGGAGCAATTATGGAAGGTAAAATTATCCCATCATTCTCATCAGCTACCGGGCTAGGGAATAGACTATCAGAAGCACGAGGTCCTCCAATGGTGCAGGAATTGGGTAATGCTGAATTTACCCCATTTGCTAGAAAAATAAAGGCAAAAATTAGCAAATCAGATTTTCTACAGCAGCGCCGCGATAGCGGGCGGCTCACACTGCTCTGCTCTCATGCACCTGGGAATTTTCTATTACAGTGTTATTATACGCTAGTTCTAAGTTTAAGAAAGGTTATTTCTTTAAAGTTAAAAAAAAATTGAAATGATTATCCTGCATCTGGACCTGTCAGGAGTTATTGTCAGGGCAATATATAATTGTCAGGAGTTGTTATAAATTGGAAGGTGTTGTCAACAGTCATGAAGCTTGTTACATCACTATTTGGAAGGTCTTCTACAATTAAATAAAAACACACAAAATGCCAGAGTATCTCAGTGGGTCAGGCAGCATCTCTGAACAACATGGATAGGTGATGTTTTGGGTCGGACCCTTCTTCAGATTGATTATAGAGTTACTGGACCACAATTACAGGACCAAAAACAAAACATAATAGTTTCATATTATCAAAGACAGTTAGGTGGACATATGGGCCATCTCAGTGTAGAATAGACTCATAGAATCGAGTATACAAGATGGGCCGAATGGCCTACATCTTCTCCTATGACGTATGAAAATAGTATTCATCGTTTTTCCTTCCTTACATAGCTCCCCCTCTCTCTAAGGGACCATTCACCTGCACTCACCACTTGATTCCTGAGAACCTCCCTCTTCTTTGCTTAATGGAGGTGGTGGTGGTGGGGGTGGCATGAGCTTTGAGTCCACATCTTCATTGTCTGCATCATAGTCATCGTCGTCATTGTCTTCTATAGCCAAGAAGAAAAAATGAATGAATGAATTAGTAAATATTTTATTTCAAGTATTTTCTGATACAAAAGTTTCATATTATTGAAACTAGAAATCGGAAATAAAAACAAAAAGTGCTGAAAATATTCAGCAAGACAGTTTGCATATTGCAAGATAGTTTGATGACCATTCATCAGAAATCAAAAGAAAAAGTAACTTTCTTTACTACAGTTACGATTACAGCTTTTTCTGTTTTAAGTTAAAACTTTCCTACATTCTCCTGAATAATTAATGTCATTAACAGTCACAAAATAATCTTTTGGCATATATTCTTATTCCCCTGCAATATGGCTTACAAGTTCATCATGTTGACGATGCAGAGAAAATCATAGAGTGCCGTGGTGGCATTGTGGTTAAATTATCATACCAGAAGCCTAAAACCCTAAACTAACAATCCAGAGATCCAAGTTCAAATCCCACTAGAGCAGCTATGGAGTTGAAGATCTAAAATTTGGAGAGCAACTACTTATAGCAAAGATGAAATAAAGCATTTTTGTTGAAACCCATCACAAGGATACCCAAGGATATATCTTGCCCACCAGAGGGAGCAGCACAGTGATCTACAAGTGGAACGATTTACAGTGCGAGTCCTCATAAATGAGTCTGATATGGAGATACATAAAATCATATTGGAAATAGATAGGATGAATGCACAGAATCAGGATAAGAGAACCAAGAACTAGAGAGCAAAGGTTTAAGGTAAGAGAGGAAAGATTTAATAGGACCCTGAGGGACAACCTTTTCAGTCAGAGAGTGGTGGGTATATGGAATGTGCTACCAGATGACATAGATGAGGCAGGTATAATACAACATTTAAAAGACATTTGGACCGGTGGTACATGAATAGGAAAGGTTTAGAGGACTATGGGCCCAACACAGGAAAATAGGACTTGCACAGATGGGGTATCTTGGTTGGCATGGACAAGATGGGCCGAAGAACACATTTCATGCCGTATGTCTCTATGACTCTTTACGACATATTAAATACAACAATACAAATAATATAATATAAGATCATAATACCGCAAGCCAAAAGCATAATGTATGTTCAATCTATATATATCTATATACTAAAACTCTTGTTTGTTTGGGGGGAGGGGGGTGGAGGGAGTTGGGGGGGAGGTGGGGAGTGGGGGAATGGGGGGGAGGGGGAGGAGGTAGAGGGGGAGGGGGGAGGAGAGGGTGCTGCACCAATGCAGGAGAGGATATATATATATATAACTCTCATCTTATTTATTTGTGTGTACATATATTCCGGAAAGACAGCCAAAACGGTACACAAGCGTGGAGGGAGTGGGGGTGGAGAGGTTTGGGGGAGGGGGGTGTGGGTGGGGGTGAGGGGTGAGGGGAGATGGGGGGATAAAGGGGGGATGAAGGGGTGAGTGGGGGATAAGGGGGGTTATAGACAATAGGGGCAGGAGTAGGCCATTCGGCCATTTGAGCCGTTCACCGTGATCATGGCCGATCATCCACAATCAGTATCCCGTTCCTGCCTTCTCCCCATATCCCTTGACTCCGCTATCATTAAGAGCTCTATCTAACTCTCTCTTGAAAGCATCTAGGGAATTGGCCTCCACTGCCTTCTGAGGCAGAGAATTCCACAGCTTCACAGCTCTCTGTGAAAAAAAATCTCCTCATCTCCGTTCTGAATGGCCTACTCCTTATTCTTAAACTGTGGCCCCTGGTTCGGGACTCCCCCAACATCGAGAACATGTTTCCTGCCTCTAGCATGTCCAAACCCTTAATAATCTTATATGTTTCAATAAGATCCCCTCTCATACTTCTAAATTCCAGAGAATACAAGCCCAGTCGCTCCAGCCTTTCAACATACGACAGTCCCGCCATTCTGGGAATTAACCTCGTGAACCTACGTTGCACTCCCTCAATATTAAGAATGTCCTTCCTCAAATTTGGAGACCAAAAACTGCACACAATACTCCAGTTGTGGTCTTACTAGGGCCCTGTACAACTGCAGAAAGACCTCTTTGCTCCGATACTCCTCTTGTTATGAAGGCCAACATTCCATTGGCTTTCTTTACTGCCTGCTGTACCTGCATGCTTATTTTCAGTGACTGATGCACTAGGACACCCAGATCTTGTTGTACTTCCCCTTTTCCTAACTTGACACCAGACACCATTCAGATAATAATCTGCCTTCCTGTTCTTACCACCAAACTGGTTGAGGGGGAATGGAGTGGGTGAGTGGGGGGGGTGGGGGTGAGGAGTGGGGGATGCTAGACCAATGCAGGAGAGGCTTTGGGTCCACGGCTCGCTCTGGCTACAATGCTGGCGGCACGGGGCCGAGGTGAGTGGCTCCCTCTCCCTTTCCCTGCTCCCCCTTGCCTGCCCACAGCCCCGTGGGACACTCCCCACCCGGCAACGGTCTTCGTCAGTTGGAGAGGGTTGCCGGGCTGGCAGGATCATCAGTTGGGGGAGGGTTGCCCCAGGATAGGCCCGCAGGAGAGATTTGGACCCAACGGGTCCACCTCAGCCTAGTATATATTATAATTTACCAGACTAATATAATGGCAGCCTTTGCTTAATATTTCAATATAATCAGCGTTATTTTTGCATGTATAAGATCAGTCATCCAAGTAGTTATCCTAGTTACCCAATTTCCTTAGAGGTTGAAGATTCCCCATCGCTTGACGGTATCTGAGGGTCTCATCTTCTGCTACCTCATTGATATCCGAGTAATCAATGGCATCATCTTTACTTTGAATCCATCCTAAATAGAACAGGATAATTATTACTCACTTCAACCAAATGCTAGCCCAGCGTGCGAGTAACACATTACGGTTCCGACTTTGTTCATAGTTCTTCAGGAAAACGTGAAAGTATTTCGCATTTATACAGGGTCATGCTTTTTGCAGAAGCACAAAAAAACATAGGCACCAGGCAACAAAAGAAGATAAACAAAAAAAAGGGACTTACATTCTTAAGGAAAATGGGTTGAAATCAACAATGTCAATTGGGAAATTGTGCAAGTCATGCAACAGAATAAGAGGAATGGTAAGATTAATGAGGATAGCTTTAGAATGATTGAATCCAGAAGCAACAACTGAGCTTCAGCAGAAGGTATTAAAAGCAGTATACAGCTAATGTTCAGAGATGAAAATGGACACTCACTTTGCAATAAAGAGTAAAGCTTTTCCATTTGATTTGGTAATAGTTGTGCATCCATGTAGATTAATACAAAAGACCACTACTTACACACTTGATTGGATTGCTGGCTGGCATTTACATAGTACCTTTGTTTGCTATAAACATCAGTCTGAGCCTGTTCATGGTTGTTGAACTAAGGAGAGGTTATGAGGAATGACCAATGACTTAAAGAAGAATGTTAAAAGAGATGGAGATAAAGGCGTGAGAGTGCCCCCAATATACCCTTATTAGAGTGAACCCTGACTATAGGCATAGCAAGTAATAGTGGAATCCTTTAAAAAAAAAAGGAAAATGCCCAAAAGCCCAGATTAAAAGAGTTGTTCGAAGGCAAGCACAGAGAGGGCTTGCCCTCTATGACTATAAAAAGCAAAATGAAAACTTTTGCATAATTGGCCAACATGAATCAGACTGAAAAGGAAGCTGGTGTGGGACAGGACATGCACAAAGATTTAAACATGCTACAGTTTATGGAAGAATAAATGCAAGTCAAGCAAGGAAAGCATTGCAGTTGTAAATTATGTAACTGCCTTAAAACATGAATAAAGCTGGAGAATCTGTACTGTTAAATAAATTAGAACCTAGCTCTCGTGTCTATTTGTCATTCAACAAGAACATTGGCCAATATACCTGATAACTCAATTTCCATTGTGATATCTAAACCTATGATTACATTATCTCAGCCCCCAGTATAACTTAGACTCACGTGCAGGTCTTTAGCTTTGAACCTTCCACGATCATCAGAGAAGAAATTCCTCCTCTTATCTGTCCCTATCATGAGGCTATGCCCCATAGCTCTGGAATCTTCCTGCATCTCTAAACCACATGAAACATACTCACAGTATCTGCTCATCCCCATTTAAAAAAAAACACAAATTGGAAGAGCACAAAATATTCCTTAAAAGATAAAGCTGGAAAAGATTTCAACAAAAAAGTGAAGCAAAATCAAACCGGAATTTAAAGTTTATGACCATCAAGCCAATAAGAGCAAAATATAAAATGAGCAACAGAGTTCTGAAATACCTTCAAGATAGTTTATGATGGTCAACAAGTTCATTCTTTAACACAAATACATTACACACCCTCTGAATTGGTGCTCTCTTCATCAGACTCCTCTTCATTGGCTGTGATTTCCTTGATGAGGGTGCCGAGGCCCAATGTCCCCAAGCCATCTAGATGCTTCTTTGACTCCTGACAGCAAATAGTGTACAAGTTAGCTCTCCTTAAACACACGTTTCAGCTATTTACGCAAGCAGGTACATCAACAAATGAAACTGTTCTTTTAGATTCACAAAATTTGCAGAAGCAGAAAAAAAATTGCGATGAAGAGAATGATTAAAATCCTACAACAATTGAACGTTTGAAGATTTTAATCCTGTTCTCTCCACTTCAATCATATGTTCCATTCTTTGGTTGCAAATGGAAAGCTGTTGGCAATATAACCCTGATCAATCCAGCAAAAGAAAAATAGATGAATATTTAAATTAGTCAAAGAATGTCTTAACTCTGGAGCAGGGTTGATCTTGATTGATTTTTTAATCTCACAAGCAATGCTCCATAATCGCAAATTGTTCTATGCAATTATCCAGTAGGGGAAATCAAGATCTAGAAAGCATAAGTTTAAGGTGAGAAGAGAAAGATTTAATAGGAACCTGAATGGTTAACTTTTACACATAGAGGGTATGTGGGTGCATGGAACATGCTGACAGAGGGAATGGATTGAGCAGGCACAATAACAACATTTAAACGCCCAAGACAAAGGAGGTTGCAGAAAGTGGAGGACAATTTTCCTCACATGCTCTCAGTCTCCTCAATAACTTCCGTTTTCCAGGCCCCCACTCCCTCATCTTTACTATGGATATCCAGTCACTCTACACCTCCATCCCCCAACAGAAGGGTCTTAAAGCCTGTTTCTTCCTCGACCACACAACCAGCCAATTTCCATCTACCAATACTCTCCTCCGCCTAGCAGAGCTGGTACTTACCCTCAACAACTTCTCCTTCGACTTCTCCCACTTCCTCCAAATCCAAGGCGTATGGGCACTCGCATGGGCCCTAGCTATGCCTGCCTCTTTGTAGGGTACTTCGAACAATCCCTGTTCCAGGCGTATGCTGGCCCTATCCCCGAACTCTCCCTCCGTTACACTGACGACTGCATTGGTGCTACCTCCTGTACCCATGCAGAACTCACTGACCATTAATTTCACCATTAATTTCCATCCTGCTCTTAAATTTACGTGGACCATCCCCGACATCTCCCTACCATTTCTGGATCTCACCATCTCCATCACAGGAGAGACTTGTGACCGACATCTACCACAAATCTACTGACTCCCATAGGTATCTTGACTTGACTTCTTCCCACCCTGTTTCCTGTAAAAACTATCCCCTTCTCCCAATTCCTCCATCTACGCCGCATCTGTGCCCAGGATGAGGTACTCCATACAAGGGCATCAGAGATGTCCTCATTCTTTAGGAAACGGGATTCCCCTCTTCAATTACAGTTGAGGCTCTCACTAGGGTCTCCTCAATATCCCGCAGCTCCGCTCTTGCTCCCCCTCCCCCTATTCGTAACAAGGACAAGAGTCCCCCTTGTCCTCACCTTCCACCCCACCAGCCATCGCATACAACATATTATCCTCCAACATTTCCGCCACCTCCAACAGGATCCCACTACTGGCCACATCATCCCATCTCCACCCCTTTCTGCTTTCTGCAGAGACCGTTCCCTCTGAAACTCCCTGGTCCACTCGTCCCTTCCCACCCAAACCACCCCCTCCCCAGGTACTTTCCCCTGCAACAGCAGATGCAACACCTGTCCCTTAACCTCCCCCCTCGACTCCATCCAAGGACCCAAACAGTCTTTCGAGGTGAGGCAGAGGTTCACCTGTACCTCCTCCAACCTCATCTATTGTATCCGCTGTTCTAGGTGTCAACTTCTCTACATCGGCGAGACCAAGCGCAGGCTCGACAATCGTTTCGCCGAACACCTCCGCTCAGTCCGTCTTAACCAACCTGATCTCCCGGTGGCTCAGCACTTCAACTCCCCCTCCCATCTGACCTTTCTGTCCTGGGCCTCCTCCATTGTCAGAGTGAGGTCCAGTGCAAATTGGAGGAACAGCACCTCATATATCACTTGGGTAGTTTACACCCCAGCTGTATGAACATTGACTTCTCTAACTTCAGATAGTCTCTGCTTTCCCTCTCTATCCCCTCCTCCTTCCCAGTTCTCCCACTAGTCTTCCTGTCTCCGACTACATCCTATTTTTGTCCCGCCCCCTCCCCTGACATCAGTCTGAGGAAGGATCTCGACCCGAAACGTCACCCATTCCTTCTCTCCAGAGATGCTGCTGACCCGCTGAGTTACTCCAGCATTTTGTGTCTACCAAGTGGTGGACAATACCTGATCTATCACACCACCCTGGCCACACTCTCACCTTGCCACTACCATCAAGAAGAAGTTACAGGAGCCTGAGAACCATGATCTCTGGGTTCAAGAACAGCTTTGTCCCATCAACCATCAGGCTCTTGAACCACACTGCACAACCCTATCTAAGCAACAATCGACTGACTTTGTTTAGGTTGCACTCCGCACTTCAGATTGCATTATTGTGCTCAGTTTACCTTATATTATTCATAATTTATTGATTATTGTATATTTGTTGTGTTATTACATTAATATGCTGTAAAGCTGCAGCATGTAATAATTTAATTACTCTGTTCTCAGTACACAAGACAATTAAACTCTCTCGGACAGGTTTAAAGGGATATGGTCGAAACACGGGTAAATGGGATTAGAGATGGGGATCTCAATTGGCATGGATAAGTTGGGCAGAAGAACTGTTTCACGCTGTATGACTATCATAAAAGATATAGTAAAGCTCTGATAATCTGGTACTCCTCAGACCACTCTTCAGTATGTTGAACGAGCAGATTTTCATAACCACTGAATGTGACTCCTACTGTTAGGATTATTCAGGAGTTATAAAATTATGTGGAAGTAGCGGCCATTATTTCAAAACAAGAATGAGTCTTCGGAATATCTGTTCTAACGTACATTGGACGCAGTAATTAGTTTGAAATTAACAACAATGATTTGGGGTGTCCAGATTGCCAGTTTTCAGAAGCTTTTAGATCATCTATATGAATGACTTTGTCCCAGCAAAAGTGTTTGAACATTCAGAGGTGGCTTGTCAGCCATACTGTAAATGTATAATTCAATGGAACCTTTTGTCAGACTCAAAATATCAGTAAATGATATAATTATAGCTATTAAAATTGTACTGAATCACCTATTATCTTTGATCATAAGATTGAAATAAACTTGATGTACTTTAATATTCAAACATTTATTTCCCCCATATATTGTACAGTAGAACAATACATTTTCCAGTGAACCTGGTGAGTTAAAAATGATCGAGAAATATGCAGACTCTCTGGATCTCTACTACTGCCACTAGCCTACCCACGTTCCACACCCTTGGTGCACAGAACCCCAATCCTCAATCTGGCCGCACACTCTACTTGAATTCTGGACCCACGGGTGACATTCCAGACTAAAGATTGAGCCATCTGCTGAATCATCAGGATATCCAAACAATCCCATGCCACATTATCAAAGTTTTACTGCACAAATCAAATGAAAAGCATTACAGATTAGTTAATAGCGCAGGTAAAATAATAAAACCAGATGGCTAATTTAGAACGATTTTTAAAAATACCAATATACCAAAATACAAAGAGATAATGGAACCATGCTGAAAATTCCTTTGCAACATACGTCTCTATAAAACCTCTTTTAGGTGAAGCAAGGATTTATAGAACATAAAGCAGAAAATGGGCAGTAAGGAAAGATGGGCAGCCAGGACAGAATACTTAAACTGAAATATTGTTCAAAACCAAAATGTTGTACTGAGTGAGTGGATTCTCAAAAACATTGTCCTAATTGCAAAAAACAACTTCTAATAATGGAATAGGAAAAATGTGAAACAGACTGATCGCAAGGAGTGGAAGATGAGTGAAGTCAGAATACGTTACTTACACAGATAATATTTCAAATATTATTTAATTCCATAGGATTAATGATAAAAAAAAGGAGGTTGGATTTAATCATAACCACTTCTGCCTATCAATGGATTGAACTTTTTGCATGATAGAATTGGTGTTCTGCATATTCTACCCTGTTATGATACAATCATTATTCCCAATGAGGTGCATACCTTGTCAAGAACACTGTCATCCTCCAATTGTCCATCCTCATTGATATTTCCAAACAGAAAACCAGCGAGAGAAAATGGTTGTTCGTGGTCCTCATCACTGTCTGAATCCGACATTTTCAGAAGTTCTACCAATCTATCTCTGGGAACGAGAGAGAAAATAAGTGTCTGAGTGCACAATTTGTTCAGCATAATGACCCACAATCTTCTTAAATTTTTCGCATTAATGCAATTATTCATTATAATGTGGTGCTATTCCTACCTGAATGTAATGAATATTGATTTTAACTTGCTCAATCAGAGGTGCATGGTTGAGAATAGATTATATATGGTGTAACATTGATAAGTTTGAAAACTCATGATGTACCACAACCAAGAAATCTCTTCCAATATCCCTAAAAGATCTGTCCTCCGTGCTTTCTTTCCACGTACATGTTGCCATATAGCCAAATCATCCAACAGTTCGCATGTATCCAGACAACTTTCGCTGCTTTATCCTCACTTTCCTTGCCAACGTTGTCAGATTGTTTCTGCAACTTCTGTTGATGTAGAGATATCCTTTATCGTCGTAACTTTTTTGCATATCTTTCATTCATTTGTTCTATATCTCTCTCTACATCACCATCTATAGCTTTAGTTTTCCTTTCCCCTGACTCTCAGTCTGAAGGGTCTCGTCCCGAAACGTCACCTATTCCCTTTTCTCCAGAGATGCTATCTGATCCGCTGAGCTTTTTGTGTCTTTCTTCGAGAACCTACCAACCCAGGTCCCATCAGTCCTACTTTGTATTGTATCAGGTTGTATCAGGTCCCATTTGCAATCTAGGAATCCTATCTTCTACGAATAGAAGTTCCAAATGACCAAATCTCGTAATTTCAAAGAACACGACTTTTTAAACATTATTTGCACGGGATCTTTCTCTCGGTCTCAGTCCCTGGATTCGGGCTCCCGTCAGGTCATTAATTTTCTCAGCTCGGACCCACTGTTCTTTGCAGTTTACACCAGGACAGGGTACCAGCGGCCCGTCCCCTGCTCCCTCCCCAGCACCGCTGCGCTGCCTCAGTCCCCGGCCTCCTGCACGTCCCCGCAGCTCGCCCTGGTCAGGCCTCATCCCGTCCCTGCAGCACACGAATACTTTGCTCCACTCTCACCGCCACCAAAACACAACACATCTCATCTCACCTCAATCCCGCGGCCCCTTCCCCAACACGACCACACAAAACCCCCAAGCAGCCTCCGGATGGAGCGCCCCCCGCAGCGTCGGAGGACCAGCGAGTCCTGCCATCGCCGGGTGGGACACAGCGCCCCCCGCGGCACCGGAGGACCAGCGAGTCCTTCCATCGCCGGGCGGGGCACAGCGCCCCCCTCCCCCGCGGCGCCGGAGGACCAGCGAGTCCTCCCATCGAAGAGAGACACAAAACGCTGGAGTAACTCAGCAGGACAGGCAGCAACTCTGGAGAGAAGGAATGGATGACATTTTCACGTCGAGATCCTTCTTCAGACTGAGCCAGGGGAGAGGGACACGAGAGATATGGAAGGGTAAGGTGTGAAAACGACAGGTCAAAGCATACAATGTTCAAGGAAATGTAGAATGGTTCATTGTTAGACAATAGACAACAGGTGCAGGAGGAGGCCGTTCGGCCCTTCGAGCCAGCACCACCATTCAATGTGATCATGGCTGACCATTCTCAATCAGTACCCCGTTCCTGCCTTCTCCCCATACCCCCTGACGCTGCTATCCTTAAGAGCTCTATCTAATTCTCTCTCGAATCCATTCAGAGAATTGGCCTCCACTGCCTTCTGAGGCAGAGAATTCCACAGATTCACAACTCTCTGACTGAAAAAGTTTTTCCTCACCTCCGTTCTAAATGGCCTACCCCTTACTCTTAAACTGTGGCCCCTGGTTCTGGACTCCCCCAACATTGGGAACATGTTTCCTGCCTCTAACATGTCCAACCCCTTAATAATCTCATATGTTTCGATAAGATCCCCTCTCATCCTTCTAAATTCCAGTGTATACAAGCCTAGTCGCTCCAGTCTTTCAACATACGACAGTTCCGCCATTCCGGGAATTAACCTAGTAAACCTACGCTGCACGCCCGCATCAGCAAGAATATCCTTCCTCAAATTTGGAGACCAAAACTGCACACAGTACTCCAGGTGCAGACTCACTAGGGCCCTGTACAACTGCAGAAGGACCTCTTTGCTCCTATACTCAACTCCTCTTGTTATGAAGGCCAACATTCCATGGGCTTTCTTCACTGCCTGCTGTACCTGCATGTTTCCTTTCAGTGACTGTTGCACTAGGACACCCAGATCTCGTTATACGTCCCCTTTTCCTAATTTGACACAATTCAGATAATAATCTGCCTTCCTATTCTTACCACCAAAGTGGATAACCTCACACTTATCCACATTAAACTGCATCTGCCATGCATCCGCCCACTCACACAACCTGTCCAAGTCACCCTGCAACCTCATAGCATTTCCTCACCGTTCACACTGCCACCTAGCTTTGTATCATCTGCAAATTTGCTAATGGTACTTTTAATCCCTTCATCCGTCATTAATGTATATAGTAAATAGCTGCGGTCCCAGCACCGAGCCTTGCAGTACCCCACTAGTCACTGCCTGCCATTCTGAAAGGGACCCATTTATCCCCATTCTTTGCTTTCTGTCTGACAATCGATTTTCTATCCATGTCAGTACCCTACCCCCAATACCATGTGCTCTAATTTTGCCCACTAATCTCCTATGTGGGACCTTGTCGAAGGCTTTCTGAAAGTCAAGGTACACTACATCCACCAGCTCTCCCCTGTCAATTTTCCTCGTTACATCCTCAAAAAATTCCAGAAGATTAGTCAAGCATGATTTCCCCTTCATAAATCCATGCTGACTTGGAACGATCCTGTTATTGCTATCCAAATGCTCCGCAATTTCGTCTTTTATAATTGACTTCAGCATCTTCCCCACCACTGGTGTCAGACTAACTGGTCTATAATTTCCCGTTTTCTCTCTCCCCCTTTTCTTAAAAAGTGGGATAACATTAGCTACCCTCCAATCCACAGGAACTGATCCTAAATCTATAGAACATTGGAAAATTATCACCAATGCCTCCACAATTTCTCGAGCCACCTCCTTAAGTACCCTGGGATGCAGACCATCAGGCCCTGGGGATTCATCAGCCTTCAGTCCCATCAGTCTACCCAACACCATTTCCTGCCTAATGTGACTTTCCTTCAGTTCCTCTGTCACCCCTGGATCTCTGGCCACTAGAACACCTGGGAGATTGTTTGTATCTTCCTTAGTGAAGACAGATCCAAAATACCGGTTCAACTCATCTGCCATTTCCTTGTTCCCCATAATAAATTCCCACGCTTCTGTCTTGAAGGGACCCACATTTGCCTTGACTATTTTTTTCTTCTTCACATACCTAAAAAAGATTTTACTATCCTCCTTTATATTATTGGCTAGCTTACCCTTGTACCTCATCTTTTCTCTCCGTATTGCCTTTTTAGTTATCTTCTGTTGCTCTTTAAAAGAGTCCCAATCCTCTGGCTTCCCACTCTTCTTTGCTATGTTATACTTCTCTTTTATTTTTATGCTGTCCTTGACTTCCCTTGTCAGCCACGGGTGCCTCTTACTCCCCTTAGAATCTTTCCTCCTCTTTGGGATAAATTGATCCTGCAACTTCTGAATTATTCGCAGGAATACCTGCCATTGCTGTTCCATCGTCTTCCCTGCTAGGGCTTCCTTCCAGTCAAATCTTGCCAGCTCCTGCCTCATGCCTCTGTAATCCCCTTTGCTATACTGTAATACTGACACTTCCGATTTTCCCTTCTCCCTCTCAATTTGTAGAGTAAAACTTATCATATTGTGATGACTACCTCCTTGCAAGGGAGTGAATATCATTCCTTACCAACAGAGCGACCCCACCCCCTCTGCCCACCTGTCTGCCTTTTCTCTATATTGTAGTACCCCTGAATATTCAGTTCCCAGCCCTGGTCGTCGTAGCCATGTCTCTGTAATTCCCACAACATCATACTTGCCAATGTCTAACTGAGCCTCAAGCTCATCCACTTTATTTTTTATACTTCGCGCATTTAAATACAACACTTCAACTTCGGTATTCACCTCCCCTCTCACACCGGTCACCATTGGTCCTGACCTTACTCTCTTATCCCATCTAGAACTTTCCTTCACATTTATTCGAGAGTCCTTTGTAATTTCTCCTGTATTCGCTTCCCCTTTAACTCCATCTTCATATTCCCAATTTGTCAACCCCTCACCCCCCCTACTTAGTTTAAAGCCACATGTATAGCACTAGCAAACCTGCCTGCCAGAATGTTGGTCCCCTGCTGTTAAGGTGTAACGCATCCCTTTTGTACAGGTCTCCCCTACCCCAGAAGAGATCCCAGTGGTCTAGAAATCTAAATCCCTGCTCCCTGCACCAGCCCCTCAGCCATACATTCATGTCCCTGATCTCTGTTCCTGCCCTCACCAGCACGAGGTACAGGTAGCAATCCAGAGATAACCACCCTCGACGTCCTTCTTCTCAGTCTTCTTCCTAACTCTCTAAGCTCACGTTGCAGTATCTCCTTCCTCTTCCTCCCGACGTCGTCCGTGCCCACATGCACAACTACTTCCGATTGATCGCCTTCCCTCACTAGGATGTTCTGAAGCCGGTCCGTGATGTCTTGAACCCTGGCACCAGGGAGGCAACAGACCATCCACAAGTCACGCCTGCCGCCACAGAATCTACTGTCCGTACCTCGGACAATGGAGTCACCCACTACTATGGCTCTTCCTGACTTCGGTCTCCCCGGTCGAGTCTCCTTGCCTGGATTAGAGCCACCAACCTCTCTGCTGCTCAGACTGGAAGCGTCTTCTGCCCCGACAGCTCCCAAGAGGGTGTACCTGTTTGCAATAGGCACAGCCACTGGGGTCTCCTGTAGTCCACGTTCACTCCCCTTTGAAATGGTCTCCCACCTTCGCTCGACCTGGACCCTTGGCGTGACAGCCTCACAGTAGGCCCTGTCCATGAAACTCTCGCATTCCCGGATGGCCCTGAGGTCATCCAGCTGCTTTTCCAACTCCACCACACGTCCATTCAGGAGCTGCACATGGACACAGTTCTTGAAGGTGTAGCTCCCAGAAGCTTCAGCTGAGTCCCTACCTTCCCACATCCTGCAGGAAACACACTGCACCAACCTGTCCACCATTACTTTAGTGTCAAAAAACAAATCAGGCCCAAAAACAAGTGTATCCTCCTCACCTCATCCTCCTCGCCGAAGTCTCGCAGCCAAAGACGCGCACTTTTTTCACAGGGCAAGACTCGCAGCCAAAGACTCGCATTTTTCTCACGGGGCACTTTTCTCACGGGGCACTTTTCTCACGGGGCACTTCCCTCTACAGGGCCGCACCCCTTGTGCAAGCCTTGTTTATATCAGTCACTAAATTGACTAATTGACCAATTTACCAGACTTCTAATTTAATTGATCAGCCAATCCCCGCACTCACTCCCATCCTGCCTTCCTCTGACTAGCTGGGAGGTATGTGCTTCACTGAATGCCTGCTAGCGATCCTTTGATGCTCTTTTTTTAAACGGACTTTTACCTGCAATTCACACTTACTTACTTTCAGCCAATGGTCTTCCTTGCTGCTGCTGCCGCTCTCCCAACCTTTACTGAATGACTGCTAGCGTCCCTTTGGCGCTCTTTTTTAAACGGACCTTTACCTGCAATTCACACTTACTTACTTTCAGCCAACGGTCTTCCTTGTTGCTGCTGCCGCTGCTGCTCTCCCGACCTTTACTGAATGACTGTTGACTGAGAGGAAGCTGACAACGAGGCATACAATCAGTAAAATGAAATCATGTTGGCTGATTTTCTTCCCATAGATGCTGTCTGATCTGCTAAGTTTCTCCAGCATTTCTTTTCTGCATTTCGTGTCTGTGAAACATCCTGGCGATTTTCAAGTGCCGTAAATCCATTAAAGCATAAATGAAAAAAGAGGAATGAGATGCATCGTTGCAGCTGGAAAAAAGTGTGTTCACACCCATGTCTGTGAGCAGTAACATCGCTGACCTCTGGGGCTGCATAACCTCTGGGACTGTGTGTGGGGGGGGTGCATTTTCGCTCTGTGGCTCCCTAGGTTGTCAGCTTTCCTCCCACATCTCAAAGACTTTGTTCAATTATTTGCTCCACATTGTAGCTAAGCACCGAAAGAACCAAAGGGGAGTTCCGTATGTGAGAGAAAATAAGTTGCAGCTGCCGTGGACACAAAGGGCTTCCTTAGCAAAGAAAATGTGTGAAAAATCTACGTGGAGCCACAAGAGACTGCAGATACTCTAATTTCGAGCAAAAAAACAAACGGTTGTCTGAAACAAACTGCTGGCTGAAGAAGGGCCCCAGCCCAAAATATCGCTGTCCATTTTCCTGCACAGACGCTGCCTGATCTGCTGATTTCCTCCAGCAGTTTGTTTTTTTTGCTGGAAAATCTACATCCTTAATCTTCTGAAACAATAATTTTGCTTCAATAATTTATTGGGTATTCTGCACTAGGGCATGGTAAGCACCTTTAATAGACAATAGACAATAGGTGCAGGAGTAGGTCATTCGGCCCTTCGAGCCAGCACCGCCTTTCGATGTGATCACGGCTGATCATTCACAATCAGTACCCCACAGAATTCCACAGCTTTACAACTCTCTGACTGAAAAAGCTTTTCCTCATCTCCGTTCTAAATGGCCTTCCCCTTATTCTTAAACTGTGGCCCCTGGATCTGCTCCCCCAACATTGGGAACATGTTTCCTGCCTCTAGCGTGTCCAATCCCTTAATAATCTTATATGTTTCAATAAGATCCCCTCACATCCTTCTAAATTCCAGTGTATACAAGCCCTGTTGCTCCAGTCTTTCAACATACGACTGATGAACAATGACACCCAATCTCTTTGTACTTCCCCTTTTCCTAACGACACCAATTCAGATAATAATCTGCCGTCCTGTTCTTACCACCAAAGTGGATAACCTCACATTTATCCACATTAAACTGCATCTGCCATGCATCTGCCCACTCACACAACCTGCCCAAGTCACCCTGCATCCTCATAGCATCCTCCTCACAGTTCACACTGGCACCCAGCTTTGTGTCATCTGCAAATTTGCTAATGTTACTTTTAATGCCTTCATCTAAGTCATTAATGTATATTGTAAATAGCTGCAGTCCCAGCACCGAGCCTTGCAGTACCCCACTAGTCACTGCCTAGTATTCCCTACTCTTTGTTTCCTGTCTGCCAACCAATTTTCTATCCATGTCAGCACCCTACCCCCAATACCATGTGCTCTAATCTTGCCCACTAATCTCCTATGTGGGACCTTATCAAATGCTTTCCGAAAGTCTAGGTACACTACATTCACTGGCTCTCCCTTGTCCATTTTCCTAGTTACATCCTCAAAAAATTCCAGAAGATTAGTCAAGCATGATTTCCCCCATCGTAAATCCATGCTGACTCGGAAAGATCCTGTTACTGCTATCCAAATGTTCTGCAATTTCTTCTTTTATAATTGACTCCAGCATCTTCCCCACCACTGATGTCAGGCTAACTGGTCTATAATTTCCCATTTCCTCTCTCCCTCCTTTCTTAAAAAGTGGGATGAAAGATGACATTAGCTACCCTCCAATCCACAGGAACTGATCCTGAATCTATCGAACATCGGAAAATGATCACCAATGCGTCCACGATTTGTAGAGCCACCTCCTTAAGTACCCTGGGGTGCAGACCATTAGGCCCTGGGGATTTATCAGCCTTCAGTCCCATCAGTCTACCCAACACCATTTCCTGCCTAATGTAAATTTCCTTCAGTTCCTCCGTCACCCTAGGACCTCTGTCCACTAGAACATCTGGGAGATTGTTGGTGTCTTCCTTAGTGAAGACAGATCCAAAGTACCTGTTTAACTCATCTGCCATTTCCTTGTTCCCCATAATAAATTCACCTGCTTCTGTCTTCAAGGGACCCACATTTGTCTTAACTATTTACACCAACACCGCTGCGCTTGTCAAAAAGGCACAGCAACGACTGTTCTTCCTGAGAACACTAAAAAAAGGTCGGTCTGCCACAACAGCTTCTGATGACCTTCTACCGCTGCACCACAGAGAGCATACTTCCATCTGGCAGACGTTACAAAGCCTTCTACGCCCGCAGCTCCAGACTAAGGAACAGCTTCATCCCTAGAGCAATAGCTGCTCTGAATCGGACCTGCTGAGAGCCCGCCATGATCTACCTCTGCCCCCAGGGACATCTGGCACAACTGACCCCTGCATGAACCTTTTTTTGCACTTTACGTCGTTCCCCCTTTTTCTTTTTCCTTTCCCCCCTCCCCTTCTTGTTGTTTACATGTTCGCCGTGATTTCTTTAAATATTTGATTTGATAGCATCGATCTGGAAGCGCCAATCAAAAGCTCGTTGTATTTGTACAATGACAATAAAGAATATTGTATTGTATTGTATTGTATTGAAGAAAGTTACCACATGAATCATTATTAAAATGATTCATATTTAAAAATATACAATGTTAGTAAGGCCAGCCTTGATATTTCTTTAATTGACCTTGAGAATGTTGCTTCTTGGCACAACAGCGAGCTTTGCTGTGGAATGTTAGTGAAGAACAAAAATATTCTTGTGGGCCCAGAGTCACATATATGTCAGACAGTAAAGGCAGCAAATTTCTCTCCCCAAAGAATAATGATAAACCAGATAGATTTTTTCAACAATAAGCCTGCTTCATAGTGACTATAATAATTGGATGATAATTGTATGTCCCGAGATACAGTGAAACATTTTGGTTTGCTTGCTATCCACGCAGATCATTCCATACATAGGAGCAATCATACAATGCACGATTACAACAGGTAGTGCAAAAGACAAAATAAAAGGTGTTGCAGCTACAAAGAAAGTGCAGAAAAAAAGTAAAAGCATCACAACGATGTACATTGGAAGATCGGGAATATATCCTTACCATATGAGAGGACCATTGAGTGTAGAGTATAGAAATTGGGAGGTCTTGTTGCAGTTGTATAAGACGTTGGCGAGATCACATTTAGAATATTGTGTTCAGTTCTGGGCCAATGTTATAGGAAAGATATTGTCAAGCTTGAAAGGGTTCAGAAAAGATTTACAAGGATGTTGTCAGGACTATAGGGTGTAAGCTATAGGGAGAAGTTGAGTAGGCTGGGTCTCTATTCCTTGGAGCGCAGGAGAATGAGGGGTTATCTTATAGAGGTATACAAAATCACGAGAGGAATAGATCGGGTAGATGCACAAGGTCTCTTGCCCACAGTAGGGGAATTGGGGACCTGAGGACATAGGTTCAATGTGAAGGGGAAAAGATTTAATAAGAATCCGAGAGGTAACTTTGTCACACAAAGGGTGGTAGGTGTATGGAACAAGCTGCTAGAGGAGGTAGTTGAGGCTGGGACTAACCCATCGTTTAAGAAACAGTTAGACAGGTAAATGGATAGGACAGGTTTGGAGGGATATGGACTAAACATATGTAGGTGGGACTAGTGTAGCTGGGACATGTTGGCCAGTGTGGGCAAGTTGGGCCGAAGGGCCTGTTTCCACACTATATGACACTGTGACCACTCAAGAGTCTGAAAACAGCAGAGAAGAAGCAGTTCTTGAATCTGGTGAGATATGTTTTCAATCTTGTGTATCTTCTGCCTGAAGGGAGAGGGAAGAAGAGAGAATGACCAGGATTCGAACAGCCCTTGTCAAGGGTCAAGTGTGTTTAAATGTCATATGCACCGACAACAGAACAATAAAATTCTTAGTTGCAGCAACGTAACAGGCCTGTAAACTTAATACACATTGATAATATATAATAAACAAACATACCATAAATTAATAACCACAATACAAGTGCAAAAAAACTATAACGTCCATAGAAGTTCACAGTTGAGGCGGTTGTCACGGGATTCAGACTCCAATACCTTCTACCAGATGGTAGGGGTGAAATGAGAGTGTGATCAGGGTGGTGTGGGTCCTTGGGAATACTGGCTGCCTTTGAGGCATTTCACTTGATCCATTTGATTGTGGGGAGGTCAGTACCTGCGATCAACCGGACAGTGTCTATCACTCTCTGTAAACTCCATGCTGCCACCAATATCTCTATCGTGCACCTGGAGAGGTTCAAAAGAACTTTCATCCATATATCAAATCTTCTCAATCTTCTAAGGATGTCGAGTCGTTCTTTATAATTGTATCAATGTGCTGGGCCCAGGACAAATCTTCAGAGATATGCACACAAATGAACTCTGGGTTGTTCACTCTCCCCACCACCAACCCATACTTGAAGATAGGTTCATGGATCTTTGGGTGTCCCCCACTGAAATCAACAACCAGCTCATCAGTCTTGTTGAAATTGCGAGCAAGATTATTGTTCTGGCACCATTCAATCAGTTTATTAATCTCCCTCATACTCTGATTCATAATTTTAGGTTAGTCGTCCAACAATGGTGGTGGTGTCAATGGTGAATTTAAAGATGGTGCTGGAACTGACTTTGGCTACATAGTCATATGTATAGAGTGATTAGAGCAGGGGACTTAACTTCACATTGAACCTACTGGAATTTTTTGAGGATGTAACTAGGAAAATTGACAGGGGAGAGTCAGTGGATGTGGTGTACCTCGACTTTCAGAAAGCCTTCGACAAGGTCCCACATAGGAGATTAGTGGGCAAAATTAGGGCACATGGTATTGGGGGTAGGGTACTGACATGGATAGAAAATTGGTTGACAGACAGAAAGCAAAGAGTGGGGATAAATGGGTCCCTTTCGGAATGGGAGGCAGTGACCAGTGGGGTACCAGCAAGGTTCGGTGCTGGGACCCCAGCTATTTACGATATACATTAATGACTTAGACGAAGGGATTAAAAGTACCATTAGCAAATTTGCAGATGATACTAAGCTGGGGGGTAGTGTGAATTGTGAGGAAGATGCAATAAGGCTGCAGGGTGACTTGGACAGGTTGTGTGAGTGGGCGGATACATGGCAGATGCAGTTTAATGTAGATAAGTGTGAGGTTATTCACTTTGGAAGTAAGAATAGAAAGGCAGATTATTATCTGAATGGTGTCAAGTTAGGAGGAGGGGGAGTTCAACGAGATCTGGGTGTCCTAGTGCATCAGTCAATGAAAGGAAGCATGCAGGTACAGCAGGCAGTGAAGAAAGCCAATGGAATGTTGGCCTTCATAACAAGAGGAGTGAGTATAGGAGCAAAGAGGTCCTTCTACAGTTGTACCGGGCCCTGGTGAGACCGCACCTGGAGTACTGTGTGCAGTTTTGGTCTCCAGATTTGAGGAAGGATATTCTTGCTATTGAGGGCGTGCAGCGTAGGTTCACTAGGTTAATTCCCGGAATGGCGGGACTGTCGTATGTTGAAAGGCTGGAGCAATTAGGCTTGTATACACTGGAATTTAGAAGGATGAGGGGGGATCTTATTGAAACATATAAGATAATTAGGGGATTGGACACATTAGAGGCAGGAAACATGTTCCCAATGTTGGGGGAGTCCAGAACAAGGGGCCACAGTTTAAGAATAAGGGGTAGGCCATTTAGAACGGAGATGAGGAAGAACTTTTTCAGTCAGAGAGTGGTGAAGGTGTGGAATTCTCTGCCTCAGAAGGCAGTGGAGGCCAGTTCGTTGGATGCTTTCAAGAGAGAGCTGGATAGAGCTCTTAAGGATAGCGGAGTGAGGGGGTATGGGGAGAAGGCAGGAACGGGGTACTGATTGAGAGTGATCAGCTATGATCGCATTGAATGGCGGTGCTGGTTCGAAGGGCTGAATGGCCTACTCCTGCACCTATTACCTATTACCTATTGTCTATTGTCTATTGCTCCAGTGCTGATGAGTTATGAGGAGGAAATGTTTTTGCCAATTCATCTGGAATGTGGTCTGCTGATGAGGACATCGAGAATCCAGTAGCATGGGGTGAGAAGAGGCCCAATTCGCTGGGTTTGAAAACAAGGTTTGTACGGAATGATAATATTAAATGCTGAGCTAGTCAATGAACAACAGCCTTAAGTACGTGTTCTTATTGTCCAAGTAGTTCAGTGCAGAGTGAAGAGCCAACGAGATTGCATCCCTGTTGATCGATTGTGGCGGTAAGGAAATTATGGTAGGTCCAGGTCCTTGTTATGGTCCAATAGTAGGAGTTGATATGTGCCATAATCAACCTCTCAAAACACTTCATTAGTGCATCCGGTCTGTAGTCATTGAGGCATGTCACCTACTCTTCTTGGGCATCATTATTTCATAGCAGTTGCAAACCTCAGACCTGAGTAATGAGAAGTTGAAGATATCTGCAAAACTCCATCCAGTAGGTCCGCACAGGTTTTAGGACCAGAGCATTCTGAGGGTTCATACTCATGAAGGATCTTCTGACTGAGATAATGCCATTGAGGACTATGGGTGCTCGCGACGGTACACCAGTGTTCTCCTTTGACAACATTGGCTGCTTTCCCGAAGCAATGCGTGGATTGGGTCGATGAGAAAGGATGGGTGTGGGCAGGGGGTGGATGGGGTTGCACAACTCTGCAATTTCCTGCAGTCTTGAACAGAGCAGTTGCCATGCTACTCTGCAATGCATCCCAATAGGATGATCTACATGGAGCGTCTATAGAAATTGGTAAGAGTCTGACATTGAGATAAAGGTGGCTGTCTTGACATCATGTTACTAAATTCTCTATCTCCTTCCTGTACTCTCATCATTGTTTGAGATCCGACCCACTACAGTGGTATCATCTGCAATCTTATGTGATGTTTGAGGGGAATTTGGCCGCACAAGGTCATAAGGAATAGGAAATAGAATTAGGGCATTCGGCCCATCAAGTCTATTCCACCGTTCAATAATGGCTGATCTATCTCTCCCTCCTAACCCCATTTTCCTGCCTTCTCCCCGTAACCTCTGACACCTGTACGTAAGTGTAAAGGGAGTATAGTTAAGCACTGAAGATGATACTGGTCTTTTTAAAGCAGGTGGGAACCACAGTTTGTTGTTGGGATAGATTAAAGATGTTTGTGAACATTCCTGCTGGCTGGTCTACTTATAATAAATTATTAAAGATGAACTCTAAGATTAACTCTGTAATGTATAAAAAAATAAGAAAAATAATTCCAAAATAAATAATATCCAAAACAACATTGTATATTAACACCCATAAGTGAAAATTTATATTGTCAAGCTAAATTTCCAGTAATAGTCAATTCTTTATTAAACTTAGTCCATATGCAATAATTTTTGTTCTCATTCTTTCTCATTATTAAATTTCTTTGTCTGTGCCTTGTGTTTCCAAATCTGCACTCCCGTGGGATGTCAGATGAGATCTTTAGTGACTCAATATGTTTGACGACCTCAGGGAAAAAAGGTGACTTTGTCCTCCCTTTTGTTTAATCCATAGGAGACTAAGCTTGATTCAAAATTAACTACATGTGGTGATATGTAATGAATACAGAAAATGCCAGAGGTACTTGGCAGATCGGGCAGAATCAAGGACAATAGAAGCAATTAATATTTCAGGTTGATGACATTTAGACAAAACTACAAAAAGTTAGAAAACAGGCATGTTTAATTTGCAAGGAGAGCAAAAGGGTGATAGACCAAAGGGAATGATTGCAATGAAGTGGAGTCCAAGTAAAATTAAATAGTGCAAATAGTGGTGGTGCCAATTGAGAGAGGCACATGAACAATTTAGAATAATGTAAATAGAGATAGAATATAAAACTGTACAGCACAGGACCAGACCCTTCAGCCCACAACATCTGTGCTGAACTATGATGCCAAATTAAATTAACCCCTTTTTTCTCCTTGTGATCCATATCTATCTCTCCATTTCCTGCATATTGACATGCTATTGAAAATGAATTAAACACCATTATTGTATCTGCTTCCACCACGGAAGTCCGCCAGGGCCTGATGGAGTTCACGGTTGTTAACCATTGTAACTCCCCTTCTCGTTCCCGTTCCAGCCTTTCTGCCCTCGGCCTCTTCCACTGACAGTGGGGATGCACACAAAATGTCACGGAAATACATTTCCGTGACAGGGATAGTGATCAAATACTCCAATAGACAGATTGTTACAGATAGTTTCGTTCCACATGCATTTGCATTGCTTCCTAAACCTTCCAATATAAGTTAATTTAGATCACAAGATATAGAGTTGTATGTTGCAGTTTGCTGTTGACATAATTGCATTGCGAACGTGTTTGATTCTGAATGGCTTCCTGAATTCAGGGAGCTAGAAGGAAGAACAATAAACACTGACATTGAGAAATGCCCACTTCTCATGTAAATACATTTTAAACATGTAAAAACTAGAGTTAAGTACATGACGTGAATGAATTTTTGCATTGACAAGAAATAAATTTGTGGATCATGGCACCCTCATTACCATGCTTCCACACACACCAATATTTTTAACATCACTCTTGCTGTGCCAACCCAGAAGCTTTCACTCAGCAATACTAGAGTTTAGGAATTATCCTGGGAAGAACCAAAGAGCCCTGATATTTTCTCACTTATGCATCATGTGCTAATTTTCACTCAATTGAAAAGCCCCTAAAATAATTAACATGTACTTCAGG
This sequence comes from Rhinoraja longicauda, assembly GCF_053455715.1. Taxonomy (NCBI): domain Eukaryota; kingdom Metazoa; phylum Chordata; class Chondrichthyes; order Rajiformes; family Arhynchobatidae; genus Rhinoraja; species Rhinoraja longicauda. Next base: position 33,572,348 of record NC_135967.1, on the reverse strand, counting down.
CTTACAGTGTTGGGTAGGCTTGATGCTTTTGCCATCTTCCACATGGTTGTTGTACAATTAAATAGCAGAAAATGGGAGAAGTAGGCCTTTGAGGTCACTCCATCATTCACAATCATGAAATAATCCACTTCAGTACATGACACTCAAGAACATGCATATGGAAATTAGAAACAAAAAAAGTTGCAAACAGGAACTCAGGAAGAATCTGTGGATAAAGAAACAATATTTCATTTCAAAATCCATTCATCCACTTTAGGACTCTATCCATATCTTCTCCAAACAATGCTTGATCAATGCTTGGCATTAAATACATCAATCTCCTTTTCTAATGACGGCCTGCCTTCTATAGTAGAGAATTCCACAGGTTCTTTCCTGTTCTCCATTCTAAACAGCATACCCTATATCCTGAGACTCTGACCTCTGGTTCCAGTCGCCTCAGCCAGTAGGAACATCCTTACCATATCCAACCTTGCTAGTCTAGTCAAAATATTATAGGTTTCTATAACATTCCCTCTTATTCTTCTGTACTCCGGCGAACACGAGGCAGACTTGACAATTTCTCCTCTTGTGCCAGTCCTATGTAAGAATTTGAATCAGTCTTAGTTGCATTCTCTCCATGACAAGAACATCCTTTCTCAGATAAGTTGACTCAAACTGCACTCAAAACACCAGGTTGGAGTCTCACCAAGGTGCTTTTACAACTGCAGCAAAACATTCTTGCTCTTGTACTCAAGTCCTCTTGCAACAAAACCAGCACAACACTTATCTGCTTCTTGCATCTTCCTTTCCCTCAATCTACTACCATTCCAGATTTTTTTTTCTATTTAGAACAAAAGTGAATAAACTTAGATTTAACCCCATTAAATTACATTTTCCATATATTTGCCACTTGCCCATTATGACCAAATCATACCGGAGTATTTATGCACCCTCTACACAACTCTATTTACCCCACCCCAGCTTTGTCTCATCTGCAAACTCTAAATCGAGTGTACATTTAGTTCATTCATCCAAATGAATACACCTGTATAGTGAATTTCTGGAACCTAGGTCCTGATCCTGGTGCAACCCACTGATCACTTTACCATCTACAAGCAAACTCCTTTCTGCCAAAAAACATTTATTTATTTATAGTATATTACCCCAGATCCAGGTCCTTTATTATTTTCCAACTGAAACTCTTACATAGAACATTATAAAACACCCAAACATGCGCAAAAGCTTTCAGTCTGCTTTTTAGCCTCAAGGCCAAAAAAGGTAATTCCCCTTTATAGTGATACAATATGGAAATATAATCAATACAGCAAAGCACATGCTGACAGTCTGTTACTGGATTGGGTTGATGTCATATCTTTTCCATTACCAGCCACAAAGTATACTTGAATTATGTTTTGGCAGTGTTTTTATTTGCATGCAAGAATGTAGAGAGAAATTGAGTTCAAATGTCTATGAAAACATATCATTACATTAATCCCCTCTGCCTGCACGTGATCCATGTCCCTCCATTTCCTGCATATTCATGTGTCCATGTAAAACCCTCATAAATGCCCTTTGTATTTGCCTCCACGACTACCCCTGGCAGCACGTTCTGGGCACCTATCACTGTAAAAAGCTATTCCCACACAGCTCCTTTAAAATTTTGCCATCTATATATCTTCTATCAATCCATCTATATACCAAAACTCTCGTTTGTTTGTACTGAAACTACAGCCAATACGGTACACTATAGCGCAACAATTTTAGGCCCACCTTACTCGCCTTTTGGTGCTTATGGAAGAAGTTTCATTGAAATTGGTGTTATATTTTTAAAGTTATTCACATTTTAAAGTTTAAATCTATGTCCTAGGGAGGGAGGGGGAAGGGAGGGTGGTGGGAGGATAAGGGGGTTTGAAGGGGTTGGAGTTGGGGGGAGGGGAGGGGAAGAGGGGGAGGTGAGGGAAAGGGGAGGGGAGGGGAAGAGGAAAGGGGGTGCTGCACCAATGCAGAGGTTTGGGCCCAACGGGTCCACTTGGTCGGCCGGCCGTCCATCCATCCATTTCTAAAAACTCTCGGTTTGTTTATGTTTGTGTATGTACCATGCCCTCTACACAGCCAAAACAGTACACGATAGCATGACAATTTTAGGCCCACCCTACTCACCATTCCCGTGGTGTGAATAAACCTACTTTTGTTAGTTTTTAAAAACAATTTACCAAATAAACTTTAATAAATGTGCTCCCCCCCTCCCCCGGGAGGACTAGCGGGAGGACCGGCGCCCATCCTGGCGTGCCCCGCGCCTGACCTTCCTCCCATGGTGCAGCGCGCCCCAGAGGCTGCGGTAGAGGATGTAACAAGATGGCCGTCGCCCGCCGCTCGCAGCAGGAGAAATAGGGCTGAGGTCAGTGCCTTCTCCCTGTCCACCAGTCCCGCACACAGGGGCACTCCCCGCCCGGCAACGGCTCCACACTTGACCTGAGGGGGGAGGGAGGGGAGGGGATGGGGTCGGGGGATGGGAGGGATGGGGAAGGGGTGATGTGAAGGGGAGGAGGGGGTGCTGCACCAATGCACGATAGGTGTGGACCCAACGGGTCCACTCGGTCTAGTATATTACTAAAACTCTAATCTTGTATGTGGGTATATGTGTTTGTGCTTATATTTGTCCTTGAAAGACAGCCAAAACAGTATACGATAGCACAACAATTTTAGGTCCACCCTACTCACCATTTCCCCGCAGTGTCAATAAATCAAGTTTTGCTACTTTTGAAAAACAATTAACAATAAACTTTAATAAATGTGCTCCCCGCCCACTGGAAGGACCAGCGCCCGTCCAGGCATGCCCATCCTGGCATGTCCCACCTTCCTCCCATAGTGCAGTGTGGCGGCAGGGGGTCCAACAAGATGGCCGTCGCTGCTGTTCGCCTCCGAGCTGCAGGAGAAGTTTCGGGTTTACGGCTCACTATAGCCGCAGCGCTGGCCGCACGGGGCGGAGTTGAGTGGCTCCTTCTCCCCTTCCCTGTCCCCCCTCACCCACCCACGGCCCCGTTGGGCACTCCCTGCCCAGCAACGGCTCCACGGATCGTCAGTTGGGGTAGGGGTGCCGGGCCAGCAGGAGAGGTTTGCACACAACGGGGTTTGCCACGCCCACAGGAGTCCCCGCAGGAGATTTGGACCCAACGGGCCCACGCCCGTCTAGTCTCACCTTAAAAACATGCCCCCGAGCCGTTGATATTTCTGTCCTGGGAAAAAGGTTCTGAGTTACCCCATTCACGCTCCTCTCAGCCTCTGATGCTCCAGAGAAGAAAGTTTGCCTAACCTCTCCTAATAGCTAATACCTTCAAATCCAGATAACTCAGCAGGACAAGCAGCATCCCTGGAGAGATGGAAACATAGAAAATAGGTGCTGGAGGAGGCCATTTGGCCCTTCAAGCACTGCCATTCATTGTGATCATGGCTGATCATCTACAATCAGTAACCTGTGCCTGCCTTCTCCCCATATCCCTTGATTCCATTAGCCCCTAGAGCTCTAACTCTCTTTTAAATTCATCCAGTGAATTTGCCTCCACTGCCTTCTGTGGCAGAGAATTCCACAAATTCACAACTCTGGGTGAAAAAGTTTCTTCTCACCTCAGTCTTAAATGGCTTCCTCTTTATTCTTAGACTGTGTCCCCTGGTTCTGGACTCCCCCAACATTTGGAACATTTTTCCTGCATCTAGCTTGTCTAGTCCTTTTATGATTTTATATGTCTCTATAAGATCCCCTCTCATCCTTCTAAACTCCAGTGAATACAAGCCTTGTCTTTCCAATCTTTCCTCATATGACAATCCCTTCATCCCAGGGATTAACCTCGTGAACCTATGCTGCACTGCCTCAATAGCAAGGACGTCCTTCCTCAAATTAGGAGAACAAAACTGCACACAATACTCCAAAGACGTACAGGTATGTAGGTTAATTGGCTGGGTAAATGTAAAAATTGTCCCTAGTGTGTGTAGGATAGTGTTAATGTACAGGGATCGCTGGGCGGCGCGGACTTGGTGGGCCGAAAAGGCCTGTTTCCGGCTGTATATATATATATGATATGATATGAAATGTGGTCTCACCAGGCCCCTATACAACTGCAGAAGGACTTCTTTGCTCCTACACTCAAATACTCTCGTTATGAAGGCCAACATGCCATTAGCTTTCCTCACTTCCTGCTGTACCTGCACGCTTACTTTCAGTACAGGTGTACAAGGACACCAAGGTCTCATTGCACTTCCCCGTTACCTAATCTGACTATTGAGATAATAATCTGACTCCTTATTTTTGCCGCCAAAGTGGATAACCTCACATTTATCCACATTATACTGCATCTGCCATGCATCTGCCCACTCACTCAACCTGTCTGAGTCACCCTGCAACCTCCTAACATCCTCTTCGCAGTTCGCAGTTCACACTGCCACCCAGCTTTGTGTCCTCTGCAAACTTGCTAGTGTTACTTCTAATTTCATCATCCATATCATTAATATATATTGTAAATAGTTGCTGTCCTAGCACCGAGCCTTGCGGCACTCCACTCTCCACTGCCTGCCATTCTTTAAAGGACCCGTTTATTCCTACTCTTTGCTTCCTGTCTGCCATCCAATTCTCTATCCATGTCAATACCCTATCCCCAATACCATGTGCTCTAATTTTGCTCACCAACCTCCCATGTGATACCTTATCAAAGGCTTTCTGAAAGTCTAGATACACTACGTCCACTGGCTTTCCTTCATCCATTTTACTTGTCACATCCTCAAAAAATTCCAGAAGATTAGTCAAGCAGGGTTTCCCCTTCCCAAATCCATGCTGACTTGGACCAATCCTTTTAAATGCACCGATATTACCTCTTTAATACTTGACCAGCATCTTCCCCACCACCGATGTCAGGCTAACTGGTCTATAATTCCCCGTTTTCTCTCTCGCTCCTTCCTTGAAAAGTGGGATAACATTAGCTACCCTCCAAACCACAGGAACTGATCCGGAATCTATTGAACATTAGAAAATGATCACCAATGCATCCACAATTTCTTGAGGCACCTCCATGAGTACCCTGGGATGCAGACCATCAGGTCCTGGGGATTTATCAGCCTTCAGTCCATCCAATACTATTTCTCGCTTAATGCAAATGTCTTTCAGTTCCTCTGTCTCCCTTGATCCTCTGTCACCAGTACATCTGGGAGATTGTTTGTGTCTTCCTTAGTGAAGACAGATCCGAAGTACCTGTTCAACTCTTCCGCCATTTCCTTGTTACCCATAATAATTTCAGCCACTTCTGCCTGCAAGGGACCCACATTTGCCTTCACTTATCTTTTTCACTTAATATAACTAAAGAAGCTTTTACTGTCCTTTATATTCTTGGCCAGCTTCGCTTCGTACCTCATCTTTTCAGTGTATATTGCCCTTTTTGCGATCTGCTCTTGTTCTTTGAAAGTTGCCCACTCCTCTGGCTTGCCACTACTCTTAGTAGTGGTGGTTTCAGGTCGAGGCCCTTCTTCAGACTAGTCAGGGAAAAGGGAAGCAAGAGATACAGACAATGATGTAGAGAGATAAAGAACAATGAAAGATATGTAAAAAAATTACAAAGATAAAGGAAACAGCTGTTCGGTGGGTGAAAGCGAAGAGCCGGTGCGACTCGGGTGGGGGAGGGATAGAGAGCGAATGCCGGGGTTACTTGAAGTTAGAGAAATCAATATTCATACCACTGGGCTGTAAATTGCCCAAGTGAAAAATGAGATGCTGTTCCTCCAATTTGCATTTAGCTTTACTCTGACAATGGATGAGATGTAGGACAGAAAGAATTAAAGTGTTTAGCAATGGGAGATCAGGAAGGTTCAAGTGGACTGAGCGAAGGTGTTCAGCGAAACGATCGCCCAGTCTGTTTGGTCTCGCCGATGTATAAGAGTCCACAACTTGAACAATGAATACGGTAGATGGGTTTGTAGGAGGTACAAGCAAACCTCTGCCCAACCTGAATGGTCCCTGGACAGAGTCAAGGGAGGAGGTATAGGGACAGGTGTTGCATCTCCTGCGGTTGCAGGGGAAGGTACCTGGCGATGGGGCAGTTTGTTTGGGAAGGGAGTTATCCAGGGAGTTGCGGAGGTAATGGTCTCTGTGGAAGGCAAAAATGGGAGGAGATGGGAAGATTTGACTAGTGTTCGGATCCTATTGGGAGGTGGCAAAAAAATGTCAGAGGATTGTGTGTTATATACAACGATTGATGGGGTGAAAGGCAAGGACTCGGGGGACTCTGTCTCTGTTGTGACGAGGGGGAAGGGGGGCAAGGGCAGAGCTGCGGGGTACCGAGGAGACACGAGTGAGGGTCATATCTATCATGGGAGACTAGTCTGCAGAAGGGTCTCGACCTGAAACGTCACCCATTCCTTCACTCCAGAGATGCTGCCTGTCCCGCTGAGTTACTCCAGCTTTTTATGTCTATCTTCAGTTTAAACCAGCATCTGCAGCTCCTTCCTACACTCTCTAATCCAGGCAGCATTCTGGTAAACCTCTTCTGCACCCTCTCCAAAGCCTCCACATCATTTCTGTAATGGGGTGACCAGAACAGCACACAATACTCCAAATGCAGCCTAACCAAAGTCCCATAAAGCTGCAACATGACTTCCCGACTATTATACTCAATGCCCCAATCCATGAAGATAAGCATACCATACACCTTCCTTACCACCATCTACTTTAGTTGCTACTTTGAGGGTGCTATGGACATGAATCTCAAGAAACTTCTGTACATTAATGTCGTTAAGGGTCTTACTATTTATTGTGCCTTCATGGTTATTAAACTGCCGACTATAAACCTCACAATCTTTCAATACATCTGAAGGCCCAAATTTGTGCACAAAGATTTAAAATCAATATTTGAGCACTCATGTAAAACATAGCTGTCTACTGAAGATTTCACTTATTTCTTTACTCGAGCTTCTCAATAATGTACTAAGCAATATTTTCATTGGCATGCGTTTCACTTGCTTCTGGTCAAAGGATACAGGACTATCTTGTAACAATTTAAAATCTACTAAATTTTTTAATCAGTCATTAAATATTTTAATCACCAATTATAAGGCAACTAATATCAAATATATATTTTTTAATATGCTAATTATAATGCAACATTTTTATCCATTTAATACGATACAGCTCAGGCAACTTTGTGCGATTTTGCTCTGAAATGAGCATCACTGCTAAAGATTGCTCATATGCAACATTGCACCAAAGTGATAATGAACCTTGGACATTTACAATCTAAGTGGTTTACACTTGCATGATACTGTTGGAAGATTTTGGATTGTAAACCGTTTTATAATGGTAATAAAGATAGTAAAGGGCAAAATAAAGGGTTGCAGTTTATGTAAGATTTCAAATTTTGCCACGTGGTTAGTTAGCGGCTTTAGTTATAAGCAACAACTTTAGATGGGAATTAATTCAGTTTACGAACATCCCTTGTTTTCCCCAAGTGAAAGATTAAAAACAACATTTGTTGAAGTTTAGATGTCCACATCAAGGATTGAATAGAAAGTGATAGCTGAGTATTGCTGCTAATTTTGAAGGTGGCTAAGTACCCAATTCTCAGATACGGGACTGATGTTGGCAAGGTCACAACTCAGTAAGCTCGCTGTGCAGTTAAATATTTGACTCAAAGCAAAAGAGTTGATCCAAGTATGACCACAAACTTGAGGTCTGTGTAATACTGAAAAATTACAAATTCAGGAACCAAAGCATAATAACCATATTTGTTGGCCTAAAAATTAACAAGCTCCAGGTGTTGTTGAAAAACTGATTTAAATTGCAATGGCAATTATGCAAAACATTTTGAAACTTAAAATATTATTTTAGATTTTTTATAGCCTTGCAAGGCATTTACAGTTCAGAAAGTTAGACAACTCAATCATGAATGAAAATTAAATTTTATTTCAGCAGTACAATTTTTTATAAATCATTTCAAAACAATGCAGTCCTAATTTTTTTAATTCTAAAAACACAACTCAGGTTTCTAGTGCATAGTAATAGCATTACCCACCGTGGTTACAGCATAGTGAAAAGCATGACGACAAAACAAAGGATTTTTACATTCCTCAATCCCTCTCTTAGACTGGCAAGATTTTTCTTTGTCTGCTTCACCGATAACAATGTATCAATAATAATAGCAAAGGTCAGTTACTGGATCCCATTTAAACAGCACTGTAATTATCAGGACTGGGCCATTCTAAAACCAACAAATGTAATACAGGCTCAATGCTGTACTGAGAAATGCATTAAATCTCCTCTACAATAGGATGTGGGATAAATTGGTTTGATTTAACTATGAAATATGATTTCAATGATAGAGTTTTGAATGACTGGAGAAAACAGCTTTCAGTCTTTAGATGGTTGAATGCTAAGCAATCTAAATGTGACGTCAGTTTTCCGTTTCCATCATGTTCTTACATTGGTTGTGCCTGCCTCACCAAAAAAGGCAGACAGCTAATGTGCCTACATTGATCTGTTCAGTTTAGCTCACTTCTGGTCATCCTTTTCTGCTAAATGCTGCCAGCAGGGTAGACCGTTTATCCTCCAGAGCCAACTAAACACAGATCAAAGAATTCTTTAACACCTTAGTATCAAAACTCAAACAACAGAAGCTGAAAATAAAGTATCACTGTTTCTCAAGAACAATCAGATTGAAATGATATGGATTATATGGATTGGGATTTGATGGTGTAAACAAAATGTTAGGAAGGTCTCCATATTGAAGAGTTGAAGGCAGAGGTGGGGTTGTCAGTATTTTGTCACTGGGTTAATCTCAAACAAGAGCTGTGCAATAAATGTACCACATAGGTAGAAGTGTACAATACAATACTAACAATTCAAACCATGCTCAAATGCAATTCATATTAGCCATCTTCTTGTTACACATTGGCAAGTGTCAGTAATTTCTAATTTTCCCTTTTATCCTATGTCAGTACCATCTGCAATGGAATAAACACCTGCAAATTCACACACTATGGCATTGATTCTAGAATTCGTACCTCGTCAGATCTTGCAGTTGTGCAATATAGAAAGTGACTTTTATACACAAGAACAAATTGATGAGTATTATCCAAACTTAATTATTTTTGGTGTTGAGGTGCATATTAAGGCAAGTTGGTCACCAACTGAAATCTCATGTATATAAAACTACAACACCCAGTGAACTTTAACACAGTTATTTTGTACCAAATGTATTGGGGACACAAGGCCAGTTTTATAAAATTTAAATAAAAATTTCATAATTTCACAATGATATCTACTAAATTTGACAAATGTAAATATCATTGCTTTTTGCCTACTGTGCAGTAGGTGTTTTACCAAGTCTTTTGACAGTGCCAACACATACAAGGACTGTGTTTCATTAAGATAACAGTAAACAGTAGTAGGTATTAGTTCAGGATTTCACATGAAATCTCTGCTCATGATCATTTATGATTCCAGATTAGTGCCAATGTGTGAAACCGCAATGCTTATTAATCAGTCAGAGTTCTGAAAGCGAACATCAACAATTTGAAACCTGAGCAATGGAGAAAAGCAATGGCCATTTGTTTAAAAAGTGATCAGGACATGTTTGTCGTGAACAAACAGTTACATCTCAAAAAAAGCCAGTGAGTAAAGCTATAATTTTTTTTATCAGATTAAGATGCTTAAAAAAGATCTTTAAAGTAGCTGTTAAAAGGCAATCAGTTTAGCTCAGCTCAGGAACAATTATTGCAAGCTAGAAAGTCCAGTGCCATTAAAGAACTCATTAAGGGCCTGCATTTCTGCAAAAATAACACCCAGCCAATAAAGCAGCATTTCAACAATTTCCAGTTTCAGTCATACAAACTTGTTTTGTGCAAGATCCTTGCGTTACACCACAATGCAATCCGAAGCGCAGCTGGTCCATGGCTTCCAATCCATGTGCAACCAAGATGTTCATGTATTCGGGCTACAAAAGCACACAATTTTTGCTTTTCTTTTTTCTGTGAGGATAAAGGACTGCTCTCACAGCCTCCACAAACACTTCTCTGATGCCCTCCTGATTGAGTGCTGAACATTCCAGGTACTTAACCGCTCTTATCTGTTTGGCCAAGGTCACTCCCTGATGCATGGTTGTCGGAGAAAGACTTTGCTCCTTGAGCTTTTTTATGGTTTCGGAATCATTCCTTAAATCCTTCTTCGTACCAACCAAAAGTATGGGAACGTTTGGACAGTGGTGCAAAACTTCAGGCTGCCATTTATGGCGAACATTGGCAAAGGAAGAAGGGCTAGCAACGGAGAAACAGATGATGAACACATTACTCTGTGGGTAAGATAGAGTGCGAAGTCGGTCATACTCTTCCTGCCCTGCTGTATCCCAAAGGTTCAGGCTTACAGTCCGTCCATCAACAGTCATCTGTGCACTATAGTTGTCGAACACAGTGGGGACATATTCTGCAGGAAAAGCATTGGTTGTATAACTAATGAGAAGGCAGGTCTTCCCAACTGCACCATCTCCAACAACCACGCATTTTATAGTCTGCATTATTCATGCAGTATGAAGGTCACACTCTGTTAACAAAAAATTAACAGGCATTAAAACACAGTTCAGTATCCAACGTTCACTCCAACCACTGTGCTTTATGGCTCCCTTCCAATCAAGGTCAGCTGCAAAGCAATTAGGAGTCAAAGTCACAGACAGTTGATAATGTCCAACAAATTGGACAAAGATGGTGAAGCATTTTAGTGACACAAGTTCAAACCTGTAGCTATCATAAGTAAAATTAAATTCTGTAATTCTTTTACACCCTGTTCAACCTTTTTTTTAAATTAATCACTGAGAGTGGCAACTGACATTTTTGCTGTTTGTAAAATGGCAACCATATTAAGTTGAAATTTCAACAAGTTGAAATTGCTGGATTTCTCTGGAGCAATTCTGATGGGCTACTACTACTTTAGATAGAAAATTAAAATATTATCAGCTTAATTAAAGATTTTTTTTTGCTGGAACAATGCAATCGGGTTCTCAGATCCTAATATACTCAAAAAATGAATATAAGCCACTGCTGAAATTACATTTAAATAAATACTTGAAGTAAATGAGCGCCAATTTAGATTGTACTTTGGGAAATAATTATCAATTACTCAGTGATTTAAACAAAAATCTTGCTTGTGAGCAGGTAAGACTGCATATTTCAACAAAATATCAAATTTAATTCCAAAGATAGACACAAAGTTCTGGAGTAACTCAGCAGATCAGTTGGCATCTCTGGAGAAAAAAAAAAGATGGGTGATGTTTCAGGTCAGGAACTTTCTTAATTGAATTATTTCTATATTTCATGAAAACTGTTTGTACTCAAAACAGCTGCCGCAAACGTACCAAACAATATTGGTTCAACATTGACGAAAGGTACTTCCCTTTCTGCTTGCTAATCTTCTCCTCCCCAGCCCACACATTACTGTACTTCATGCCCTTCCATTTCTCACCCACCCAATTACATTATCCACCCACAGAATTTAGTCTCTCGTTTTCCTTGCAACGTCTCCGTTTACATATCTGTTGTGCTGCTGCAAGAATGTAATTGCTCCGTTTCGGGACATATGACAATAAATACACCATTGAATCGCTTGACTCCTTCTCTTACCTCAAATCACATGAATCCTCCACTCCTCCTGACTCGGTCAACCCTTCCTCCATAAGTTACTTCGCCACACCCATCAACGATCTTCCTCCGAAACTGACACAAGCTCAGACTTCCAAGCGGCCACTCAACCCCACCCAAACTCACCCCACCCCACTACGCTTGTCCACTCTTACTCGCCACGACCCCCACTTTCAGTCGCCCTCCATCCTTGTTTCACTGCAACTTTACTTTCGATTTCTTACTTCCCGCTCCCCGGAGCCCGACGCACCTTTCAACTCACTCCACTCCGTCTGCGCGTCGTACCCAGTCCGGACAGGAGGGAGGGGCGGGCAGGAGGAGGGCGGCGAAGGCGGCGGGTGACCCCCCCTCCCTGCTCCGAGGCCTCGGAAAGACTCGACCCCAACGATGCTCACCTCAAGCTGCCCAGAACAGGCTGCATCCGGGACCTTCACGCGCTGCCTGCCGGGGAATGTAGTCCGGGTGGCAGATGCTGCGCCTGCGCAATAAAGCAGGGTGGGTGGGGGCGGTGAGCTGCTCTGCGCAGGCGCACAGTCACAATGATACAGAGGCAATGATACAGACGGGAGTAACTCAGCGGGACAGGCAGTATCTCTGGAGAGAAGGAATGGTCTAAACTGTCAAAAATGACAAATTGATATCATTAGGCGCAGGCAGTGCAACAGGGACGTGCACTGAACTGAGAGACGAAGTGTAAATCAATCAAGTGCGTGGCAAGTGCTGAATTAACAACCTTGAGGGGAGGATAGGGAGGGGGAACAATACCTCTTGTACTTAATTGAACATGAAAGGTCCCAAGAAAAATAACGTTGCAACGTATGTGACACATCAAATGTTATGGGACAATAATTGTTTGTTTTAGTAATGCCGCTCTTTTAAAGATTGTTTTGGCTTTAACAATAATGTGTGCAGAAGTGTAAGAGGTACTCTGAAACCAAAACAATAAAGTAAGAGGCACTTTAAGTAAAATCAATGCAGAGAGGAACAGAAGTGTTTGAATTAAGGACCCTGTATCAGATTTTTTTTTTAAACAGAACTTGCTGAAGACGCTCAACAGGTCAGGTCAGCAAATGCAGAAAGAGGAACAGTTAATGGTGCTGTGCTGACAGAGGCTCTGGCTTGAAATGTCTCTTTTGACAGATGTTGCTTAACTTGCTGAGTGTTTCCAACACGTTCTATTTTAATTTCAGATTTCCATAATCTGCAGTTGAAAGAAAAATCCACATTTCATCAGAAATAGAAGTGGGCAAAACTAAGACAGTTTTAAGTAGCAAACCAGGGAAGAGGTGGAAAAAAGAGAGAAAGTTGTGATAAAGTGCAGCCAATGTTGTCAAGATAACAATTATCTTCAAAAACCAAAAGTTAGGGACATAATAAGAAACAAAAACAATTGAAACTGCAAGTTATAAACACATCTTAAAGTGGTTATAAGCAAGAAAGCATCAGAAAGATCTTTTGACTACAGTTGAAGGCAAAGTTCTCAGTGTGGAGGGAAAAATAATCAGGCATGCAACAAAGCTTTATAGGAGAGTGGTAGATATCTGCTTGTGTCTATCTCCAGCTTTTTGTGTCCATCTAAAGTGGTGGTGGTGGATGAATGATAATGATAGGGGTAAAGACATAGAAGGATCTTTTTATAAGGGTTCAAGAGTTAATGCCTGAGAGCATTAAATAATTCACTTTAATTATTTTCAATTCGTTCATTTATACAACACAATGCATTTTTGCTCCTAAAAGGAGACAAAGCAAGTAATATTTTGATTGATAGACCAGCCAGACCATCATTTTGTCTGGGTTACTCTGACAGTTAGGTTTCTACATTTAGGTCCACAACCAAATTCACAAAATCGTTCTACCATTTCCAACTTCCAACAAACACATTTCCTCTATGGTATGTACTATGGTGAATTCTTAGTGCAGTGTCCAGCAGTGTGAAAGGCAGGAAACATGGTGAGCTGTTAAAGGTCACGGTTAGTTATGAATCTTCTCAGACTCTGTTCATGCACATAATGATTTATGTATATATATTTGCACAATTTCTAACAGTCAGATTCATTTCTTGAATTCTCTAAAGCTTCATTTTGGACAGAGAAAGTTTTGAACAAGATTACTTTGTTTTTCCTGAAGAACCATTTCATCCTTTCAATGTACAGAGTGAAGGACTCATGGGTTTTATTATATGCTCCTTGGGTCCCAATGTGACCGGTATGGATCTACAATGTCATCTCACATGATTATTTTTTCACCCCAATTCATGATGTCACTAATTTGCTCTCTTGCTCAATTCAACCGAATGCTCTTTTCTACTTTAATCAGTTAAAATAATACTCATTCTGCCTGCTGAAGATGGCACACCCTCTCTTCTAATGACATTTATTTAATCTCAATGTCCCTTTCATTGAAATCTAATTGCCACAATTCTTTGTCATCTATCTTTTTTTTGGCATAAATTCTCAGTTATTTAACACGTGAAAAATGGCTATTAATATTTTCATTGCCATCATTCCTTTTATAATGTTTATTTCAGGAGTTTGCAGGCTCAGTCCAAGAACAGGCCCCACTGTTCTTTTAATGCTACTATCTCTAGTTGCAGACATTATATCCTTTGCATCTAAAATAACAGTCTGCTTTGTCTAATTAAAACTGTACTTCCTGATTTCCGTGCACGGTCCTTCCTGCGGCACTTGTTCATTGGTTTATTCTCACCATCACTGTGATTCTGTTCAAACTCACTCTTGTTGCTGCTTTTACACTCCTGATTATCAAATATATTTTCACATTTATCTGGTTTTTCACTCTTTCCTTTCTTCTCGCTCACTCCCTCTCTCTCCTCTCAGCTGAGCATGGTCATTCTGCCCTGCAATGTTTTTGCCCTCACTCTGCCCCAATGGTTTTTTAACCATTCACATCTGTTTGGATTTGAGCACTAGTTTCTGACATCGGCCAGCACAGGTCACTGAGACCAGCAGATTTTACTCGGAGCCAATTTACCCTTGGTTCATTGACACTGCAATGTTGGCCTTTGCTGTTTGGATTCAGTTTTTCTTTGTTACAAGAACAATGTCATCATTTCTGCACTGTTCTTTTGATTTTACTCTGACATCTTCAGTAATTTGGAAATAAAACCAGTGCAGTGTGCATCCTTGCTTGGCAACTGTTTCTAGAAGTGCGGTGATCTACACAAAGTCTTACAATACAAAAGTGCAACAGCAAACAACAGAAGGAAATACAGTACTATTATAAAATTATTACAAAACTGAAGTATGAAAAATCTGCTGACCTGAAACTCTCTGAGCTTGAGTCTGTGCCTAATTAACAGCTAACCCAAACATTTTGGAAACAATGTTTATCAATGGTTTCAGAATTTTAGGGTGTTGCCAAAAGCATTTTTTCTAATATATACATCTAACTTCTTTGATCTCTCATTGCACCTCTGGTGTCTTATTATTAATCTTTGTTCAGACGCTTTTATCTTGATAAAAAGAATTAGAAACACCAAGTCATTATCAATTTTTGTTGAGGCTTTTATCTTGATAAAAGGAATTGGAAACATCAAAGGTTTATAGCAGTGCGAACTGCAGTTAGCGCAGGACACCTGTGAATGTTATAGTTATACTAGAACAGGGTGGACCCGTTGGGCCCAAAGGTCTCCTGCAATGGTCTAGCACCCTCCCCTCCCCCACTCCTCCCCTCCTGCTCCCCCCCTTCCCCTCCCACCTCCCTCCGAGCTTCCATTGATCAGATCCCGTCCTGCCCTCAACCCTCATTGGCCGGGCGGCTGTTGGGTTCCCATTGTGACGTCGAACACGGCTGACGGGCAGGGTAAGTGGAAAAGGGATTTATTAAAGTATAAAAAATGATTTTTTAAGTTTAAAAAGTGAAACATTTAAAAAATAATACAACCATTTGAACCGCAGGACAATGGTGAGTAAGATGGTCCTAAAATTGTTGCGCTATCATGTAACATTTTCGCTGTATTTGGGGCAACCCCTGTTGTGTGCAAACCTCTCCTGCGGGACTGGCAACCCCTGTTGGGTGCAAATCTCTCCTGCGGGCCTGGCAACCCTCCCCCAACTGACGACCCGTGGACCCGTTGCCGGCTGGCGAGTCTCCCTCGGGGCTGGGGGCGGGCGAGGGGGGAGAGGAAAGGGGAGAGGGAGCCACTCACCCCGGCCCCGTGCGGCCAGCAGCAGGAGAGCTCTCCTCACCACCACCCCCCCTCATTGGCCGCCACTCCCGTAACTCGGGCGGGTCCCGCCCCCATCCGAGTGGCAACCCTCCCCAACTGCGCATGTGCGGATCCGGTGGCCATCTTACGTAAGTATTAGATCAAAGGGGCCCCAACTGCGCAGGCGCGGACCCGTTCGTTCTGCACATGCGCGAATCCGGCGGCCATCTTACGTAAGTATTAGATGAACAAGCACCAACTGCACAGGTGTGGAGCCGTTGGGTTCCCATTGTAACGTCGAACACACGGACCCGTTGCGTTCCCATTGTGACGTCGAACACGGCTGACGGGCAGGCCAAGTGGAAAAGGGATTTATTAAAGTTTAAAAAGTGAAAAACTTTTAAAATATAACAACCATTTAAACCGCAGGACAATGGTGAGTAAGGTGGTCCTAAAATTGTTGCGCTATCGTGTACCGTTTTGTCTGTATTTCGGTCACGTACTAAAATGCAATATATATACGCACAAACAAGATGAGAGTTTTAGTAATATAATAGATAGATAGGTTTCCGAACATTGAACATGGGCATGAAGCAAAGTTGCACAAGTGCTATATTGTTCTGACACCTCATTTCAATTTAACTAAGTCATAAACAGGAAAATTATGAAAAGGAAGGAAATTACAAAAATCAAGAAACAGGAGAATGGCAGGCAGAAAATAATAAGTAACAAATAAAGAAAGATGGAGGCAGAAAGAAATAGATAAATGGATGTAAACAGTTACATCAATGTATACCCCAGCACCACAACTTCAGTGTTTCAATAAAATTCACGATAAAATTGTGATATTTTTAGCAAAATGTTGGAGATCTCATTCAGTGATTCTATTTGTTTGTAATTAAAGCCATTAATTTGAGGGTGAGTGACAAATTAACTGAAATTTTATTTTATTGCATGAGATATGTTTATTTTAGAGAATAAAATGGATGATTTGGTCCTTTTATTTGCATCAAATCAGTGGTCTGCAGATGCAGTTTAAACCACAATCCCATCTTGACCCCATTCCTTCCCCATACAATTTGAATTTCTACTTACCTGGTTCAATGCCTGGATTTGGCGAGTTTGGAACCTGCATAATGTTCACATAATTTTGGGTAAGGCAGCGGAATCAGTCTGAAACTGGAGCAATTCAGGCGCCGTGCACAAATCCATAAGCTGCCACTTTTGTTGATTTTAATCAAGGATCCCGTCAGATAAATAAAGCAAATCTATGGGATCTGACTCAATGAAAACCTTTTGTAAGCATTTCAAGATGGTAATTTCATGTCTTTGAAAAAAACTACCCAGAGCACTTAATGTGCCTGGGGCATTTGTAAATAAATACTGTACACAATTGGACGATGTCATTGGGAAGCACACCCTGTCTAATTGTACAACAAACAATTATCTTGTGCATGATCTCCACAGACATACTCATCACCTGCCCTTCTGTAATCATTATTTTTCTTTAACATACAGCATTCCAGAGAAGTGTTAATTAACTCCACTCATTGGCTGTCACAGTTTGAGAATTTGATTTTTAATAGGACCTTTCACAGTTGTTGTTCAAAGATGTACTTTTACTTGTTTACTTCTTTCTGCATAATTTCATTTGGGGAATGAGTGGTGCTGTCATGTCACAACCTTAGCCATGATAATGCATAATTGTGCACCTGGAATGAAAGTTTGAAAAGCACATGAACAATTTTAATGATGACACTGAAAAATTGTTTTAAGAGTACACATTCAATTCAAACAACGGGATGACATGACCTGTAAAAAGATTTGACTCTCTTACCAATTATGTGATTTTTAAAAAAAAGTGGATCAAATGATTTGATCCCTGCTTATCTTTTGGCCATCTGATCATTGAGCCAAGGACCATGTTTAAATGGAACAGTATGTTGTTGCCTTATTCCTTAATCATTTGTAAGCTGGAAATTTAAACGGTGTAGGCAAGTTGGGCCGAAGGGCCTGTTTCCATACTGTATCACTCTAACTGATAATTAAACTCTCCATTGCCCGTTCCCAGATTTAAAGCAGTGACTATTAAAACTTATTTGCACAACTAAAGCCAACCTATACATCCTAAAAAGGAAAGTAAGATAAAACTATAAATACTACATTAACTAAAAGAAGTGTTGGCAATTTGTTTAAAGCACTTCTGGGCTGTGGTTCTTCAAGCAAGGGCGCTGCACTGAAGATTGACACCTCAGACCTGGCATAAAACTTTTATGGTCTACTCGCTGCTGTGGACCTGTTGGGTCCAAATCTCTCCTGCATTGGTATAGCACCCTCCCCCCCCTCCCCCACTCCCCTCTGCCCCTCACCCCCCACTCACCCACTCCATCCCCCTCAACCCCCCTTATCCCCCCTCCTCCCCTCACTCCCCCCACCCACTCCATACCCACTCCATCCCCCCTCCTCCCTCCTCACCCACTCCATCCCTCATCAACCCCCCTTGAAACTCCCCCAAACCTCTCCTGCATTGGTCTAGCGCCGTCCTCTCCCCCACTCCCCCCCTTCCCCTCCCCCCCTCACTCACTCCATCCCTCTCAACCCCCCTTACCCCCCCATCCTCCCCTCCTCACCCACTCCATCCCCCCTCAACCCCCCTTAAAACTCCCCCAGGGCCAGGGGCGGGCGAGGGGGAAGAGGAAAGGGGAGAGGAGCCACTCATCCCGGCCCCGGGCGGCCATCGCAGTGGCCAGCAGCAGGGGAGCTTTCCTCATCCCCCCCTCATTGGCCGCCACTCCCGTCACTTGGGCGGGTCCCGCCCCCCTCCGAGCGGCAACCCTCCTCCAACTGCGCACGTTCGGATCCGGTGGCCTTCTTTGACCTTTTCCCATTGTGACGTCGAACACGGAGGTATTACTGCGCAGGTGCGGCTGACGGGCAGGGCAAGTGGAAAAGCGATTTATTAAAGTTTAAAATGTGAATAACTCTTGAAATATAATAACAATTTGAATGAAACTTGCTAATGCACACCACAGGCCAATGGCGAATAAAGTGGGCCTAAAATTATTGCGCTATCAATTATTGCGCTATCGGAAACAAACAAATATATATACAAACAAACACATACAAGATGGGAGTTGAAGAAGGGTCTTGACCCAAAACGTCACCCATTCCTTCTCTCCTGAGATGCTGCCTGACCTGCTGAGTTACTCCAGCTTTTTGTGATACCTTAGATGAGTTTTAGTAATATACTAGACCAAGTGGACCCGTTGGGCCCAAACCTCTCCTGCATTGATGCAGCACCCGCTCCTCCCCCCTTCCCTCCACTCCCCCTTCCCCCCATTCCACCCTCTCTCCCTCCTCCACCTCTCTCCCTCCTCCCCTCCCCCCTCCCTCCTCCCCTCATCCCCTCCCTCCACCCCACTCTCCCCCTTCTCCTCCTCCCCACTCCATCCCCCTCAACCCCCCTTATCCTCCCCCTCCCTCCCTCCCCCCCCTCCCTTCCTCCCCCGTCCCTCCCTAGGAGATAGATTTAAACTTTAAAATGTGAAGAACTTTAAAAATATAACATTGATTTCAATGAAACTTCTTCCATCTGCACCAAAGGGATGAGGGGTGAGTAAGATGGGCCTAAAATTGTCGTGCTATCGTGCACCATTTTGGCTGTAGTTGAGGAACAAACAAGCAAGAGTTTTAGTATATAGATAGATAGACGAGGCAGTAATAATCCCTGCTTATCTACAGTTCAAGCCACAGGGAAAATACAACCAACATTGTCTTTGCAAAATCTTCCAAATTCACAAAGGAAAACCACTCAACAACGGTGTCCTCTCTCAGATAAGCATTTCCAACACTGAGGCTTGAGTCACTCTCAGGTAGCAATGCTTGAAGCTGCCATTAACATTCCCAACACCCGACTCCCAAAACAGACACTCTATTCCAAACTCTGTGGGAGGAGATTACCAGGCAGAGAGAGAAAATGAATCAAGTTTTCAGTTAATGCCTTTTTTAAGAAGTGAGGGGGTTAGATGGGGTGAATGTGCATTCCTTTACCCAGAGTAGGGGATTCACAAACCAGAGGACATGTTTAAAGTGAGAGGGGAAGATTTACCAGGAACCAAGGGGCAACTTTTTCACAGAGGATTGTGGGTATTTGGAATGAGCTGCCAGAGGAGGTAGTTGAGGCAAGTACCATAACGACATTTAAAAGACACTTGGACAGGTAAAATACATTTGGAAGTAGAATGAGCTCTGAGCGCACAATTCCTTGTTAACTATTTAAGATCCATAAATATGATCAGGTTTAACAGCAAATTATGTCCACACTGAACAAATAAACGAGCTACTTGGCCCTGTAACTGTGTATCAAGGTACATAGAACATGTTCAGAAAGTTTGTCACACATTTTTAGTTTTGTGCTGCTTGCTACTCCACAATTAACACCGTTAACAGATTTAGAGATGCAACTACCCAAAAGCAACCAATGCAGCTGGGTGTGCCCGCATGTATAATTGTGGGTGTGAACACTTTTTTCTGTCTCTGTTTATGTCTGTTTCTTCTTTGTATGCAATGCTTGATTGATCTTTCAAACTCGCCTGCTTAAGAAAACACATTTTGAGGACAGTATTTTATAACTCCAGGATTCTGTGAAATGTGTTTAAATATATTTTCCCTAAGAAAGTCCCTTTTCACTGATTGTTCTGTTATATTCCATTCTCATATTGGACAAAGTTGTTTTAATTTTATACGCTTCAATTACACATTTCCCAAGCACAATCACAAAGATAATAACTACAGGACTGAGTTGGCTTTGTAAATGTCTGTGGATGCTACATATGAATTGGATCAAATTGTCATCGTATATTTTATTTGTTTTTGAAGATAAATTAACATATGATGCCTCTGAAATATATTCCTTTTAGCGCAAATTTCTTTTTGCCACATTGCCTGTCACAAAGAAAGGAATGGCCGAATAGAATGACAGGCCCTGTCTAACCATTTTATTGATTGAGAATGAGATAATTACTGAAAGAGTGTAACTGAGTACGTACATACTGGTTACAAACTGAGCAGGATGCATTGCTATTTTAATACTAAAGCTTATTTTTTACTTGGTAACATTTCCTACATCTGGTTATATGTGAGATTTTTAACCACTTTTTAAGGTAGCTCCAATTGTATTCTCTCCAGTTTTCCGGAGGTGGTAAGCTGTGGTAACTCATGGTTCACAAGGATTGGAGCTACACCACAAATTGTAAATCAGTAAAAAAAAAACATCAATGACACTTGTTGTGCAGCAAAACAGAGGATGGAAAAAGTTACCAGCGGCAAAAATGAAAAATTGTTTTTACGGAGTTGGTTCTTCCACAACAACTAAGAAAAGTTTTGGTCCAGTTTATAATCTATAAAAAGCATCCAATATCTTTATGATAAATGCCCCTCTGAACATGGCTTCCCATTTGCTTCCAGTTACACTTTCTAATTCCAAGTACTTTCTAAAATCACTGAAAATCCACAACTTGAAAATATCAACTAATTTGATACACATTTGGGAAAATGGTATTAGAATTATTGGCCCCTTCATCCTCTGCCTTTTAAGAACAACAATTAACCACTGCCTTTAACATGATTCACTTTTTATTCTACTGCCTTTTGCTGAGTTGTGCTGAAATAAATCTTTATAAAGGAAAATAACATAAATATATCTTGTAGCTGACAAAAGGCCTTCCTTTCCATCATTGGTAGGGGGTTGCTGCCACTTTGGATCATTCCCTCTGCCCTCTTCGGAGCCTCCATGTTAAGAACTATTTGTAGTTTTGCAGTCAACCAAGCTCACCAGCCATTTTTTAACCAGAGTAGATGGGAGAGGATTACAGGCAAATTAAAGAACCATGAATGCACAACATGCTGGTTGTGTGCTCTGTGACATCCCAGGTGGATAAGCATTGCAGCAATGCTCAACTGGTGTTGTCATCTTCAGTTGAAGATTGGAGTGAAATGACTCAGCAGCAACAACATTCAAGAAGTTGTGACTTGTTTATAGACATCTATTACGCAGTACCCATGCGAAGGTGGGCTGAGGGATAGGTTGCAGACCAAAATAATTTTTCATAATTTCTATCTAGCAGTGTTGGCACATACTGTACTAGTTCTGACTCAGCTGAAGAGACATGATTTGGTCTGTCTATCCTGGTGCAGGGGTAGCAGTAATCAGGGGTTTCTACTTTACTAGAGTGGTAGTTGAGTTGAGATTAGTTTAGTTTATTGTCACATTGTCTTTGTTGCATGCTAACCAGTCAGTGGAAAGACAATACATGATTACAATCGAGCCAGCCACAGTGTGCAAATACACAATAAAGGGAATAACAGGAATAATGTTTAGTGCACGATAAAGTCCAGCAAAGTCCGATCAAAGATAGTCCGAGGGTCTTCTATGAGGTAGATGGTAGCTCAGGGCTGCTCTCTTGTTGTTGGTAGCATGGTTCAGTTGTCTGATAACAGTTGGGAAGAAATTGTCCCTGAATCTGGACATGTGCGTTTCACACTTCTTTACCTCGCCTGATGGGAGCGGGGAGAAGAGGGAATGGCCGGGGTGCAACTTGTCTTGTCTTTATTGATCCTTTCTTCCATCAATAAAACAAAAACAAGGACATTTTCAATGGGAAACGTTTAGGATGGAGATAGAGGCAAGGAGATGAAACTCACAACAAGCACATTTTCACAATAATTTAAATTTCTTTCATTCTTTGCAAAGGACTAAGTGGGCTTTCAATTTTATATCATTTTGTTGGACCCAATATTCTTGGTTGCCTGCTTTACATTTGTGAATTTGCTTCCAAGTATTAATAGTCCTGTAATGTTGAAATTGTGATCTATTATTTTGATGGACATTGATATTTCCTTTCAACATTGCAAACGAGATTTTCAATGGGCATTTTCCATTTCCCTAAAATGATGGTTAAAAATGGAAGAACAAGCAAGGAACCTGCACAACTAAATTATTATTAATTAAGTCCAAAGATCATATTTAATGGAAAATTCAGGAAGTCGTGTCCAATTCCTTGCTGGAAAAGCATCATTGTAGGTGAAACTAGAGGAAGCATTTTAAGAAGGATGAAAGAAGATTGGAGAAATGAATTTTTAAACACGATTAAAACAAGGATTTACTTAATTCTTTAATATATTAAAACAGTCCTTAATACTTCACAAATGCCTGATCAATAATGGATACTGAACCAAACTGATGGGTGTTAGAAGAGAATCGGAGAGGAATTTCAAATAATCTTTAAGGAGGAATGAGTGATGGAGATATTCAGGGAGTGAATTTTAGACCTTTGGCAACTGAATGCATGACTGATGATGTTGTGGAAAAAGGAAATAGGTTCTCAGGAACCTGAGAAAAATAAGATTAAGAGAAGTTTGTGGGATAAACATTTACAAGGAAAGGGAGAGACAAAATAAGGGATAGGTTTAAGCACAAACACAAGAATTTCTAATGTACCTCATAGGGCATAGGTTTCTAGAAAGCAAAGGTAGAATGCAGTTCTGTTTACGGGGGTTGGAATG
The DNA here is from genome assembly GCF_053455715.1 of Rhinoraja longicauda. Taxonomy (NCBI): domain Eukaryota; kingdom Metazoa; phylum Chordata; class Chondrichthyes; order Rajiformes; family Arhynchobatidae; genus Rhinoraja; species Rhinoraja longicauda. Next base: position 33,548,977 of record NC_135967.1, on the reverse strand, counting down.
GCAGGAATTTTGTCTTTTGTCACAACTAGCTGAGTGGAGCATGAATGAAACAGCAATTGCTGATTCATAGTGGATCCGAGTAATATTATAGAGATGAGATTGGGTTCCGTTAGTAGTGGGGCAAACAGGGACATGAAAGATCAGCTTAGGGTTTAAAATACCACAATTGTTACAAGGAGTTTGGTATATCCTGAATTAGTGTTTAAGAAGTTGGGTGAAATCATCAGCAGGGGCTGAAGGTGTTGGCTTCCTTATGCTCTTGTTTCACCGGACAACACAGTGGGGGGGAAAGTGACAAGGTTGAAACATCTTGCAAATTTTTGGTACAGGATAGAATCAGAATGCATGCCAAATTTCATCCTTTTAAGTTCATGTGGTAGCCAAGAGTAGTGGGAAACCAAAATGATCAAGATGAGCTATTAGTGACTCTGGGAAAATGGTCATGGGAAGTAAGTCTTAACTGGCGGCAAGCACAAAATTATGGTTACAAAAATAAAGAATATAGTTGTGATTCTGGTTAAATATTTATATATGATGATGTTATCTTTTCAAAGATATCCCATCAGTCAAATGACTGCAAGTGAAAACAAGCATTTTTTTTGGCTGAAGAAGGGTCCCGACCTGAAACGTCACCTATCCAGGTTCTCCAGAGACGCTGCCTGACTCATTGAGTTACTCCAGCATTTTGTGCCTTTCTTTGGTAAACTAGCATCTGCAGTTTCTTGTTATATATATATATATATATATTGTTTCTGAGTCCCTGTATGTTATTGTTCAAAGTATTTCTTGATTCAATAATTTCACCCAACAAATGCTCTGTGTCTCATTCCCAAAATTTCAACCAGGTTCATATCTTATCTTCAAAAACTATCTGCTCAAATCGTCATCCCCTCTGTTACTACTTATTAAAACTACAAAACATCATTAAATGAAAAGCACATTTGAAGTCATTAATACGTAATACATGAAAATGCATTTTTAATTTGTTGTAATAAAAACATTAATTTTAAATACATTTTTATAAATTATCTTAAATAAAGTGCAAATGCGGCAATTGAAAATCTCTGACCGTCCAGAATTTAGAGATGTCCTGTATTTCCATGTTAGAAACGTGATAATCCATAACCAGTATTCACCCATTGAAATGATGCCATCTCTGTGGTACCTGACCTATTCCTATTAAGTAGTTTCTTCTGATCCAAGAAGGGTTGAAATATGCATTTTATTTTGTTCAGGTGTACATTATCTGTTTCCATTCTGCAGTATCTTCTCATTTTCTATTTATAAATTAAATACCCAATGCATAGGCCCATATGTCTAGAAAACGGTCTGTGGCAAACCAATACAACATTTCACGCTGGGAACTGCCAGCGTATGTTCTATCGTGCATGAACACAAGATATCATACGCCAGGCATTGCATGTTTAAAGTCACAAAGGCTTTTCCTCTTATTGCTCAACCATCTTAAGAAAAACACGTACATTTGAACACTGTGGTCAGAGAATTGGAGTGGATCTGAAAGTTTAAAGTTGGGACAGCAATTGATTTACTGAATATAACAGCATGTTGAATGTCTCAGAGAATTGGAATGGTGAGATTGGGGGGCTTTTGGAGGGTACAAAGAGTCATGATCAGATAGTGGAGAAAGTTACTAAATTGCGGTGGTAGGTAGGGCTGATGGAGACTTCCAGCAATAACAACTTTTAACTTAGACGCGTACCTGGAACTGGTTCCCAGCACAAGTCCCCCTCTACCTCTGTTTGTTGGTAGGAATATAATTTTAAACGTCGAACTATTTTGGGACAGGTATGAGCACACATGAATTTAATTAAACATTGCAGATGGAACTCAAAAAATGATTTACTGTTCACATCGGTTTATTCAAAATCTTTAATTATAGTCTAAATGTTACTGATATTTAGTTCTAAGGAGTTGGACAAACTTGGCTTGTTTTCTCTGGAGCATTGGAGATTGAATGGTGATCTGACAGAAGTACATAAAATAATGGGAGACAGATTGAGAGAGTCTTTTTCCCAGGATGGAAATGTCAAATACTGGATGGCACAGATTTAAGACAAGACGGGAAAAGCTCACAGGAGTTTTGTGAGGTAAGATTTTTTAAACACAGCAAGTGATAGGTACCTGTGTCCACTTCTGGATAGACAATAGACAATAGGTGCAGGAGTAGGCCATTCGACCCTTCGAGTCAGCACCGCCATTCAATGTGATCATGGCTGATCATTCACAATCAGTACCCCGTTCCTGCCTTCTCCTCATACCTCCTGACTCCACTATCATTAAGAGCTCTATCTAGCTCTCTTGAAAGCATCCAGAGAATTGGCCTCCACTGCCTTCTGAGCCAGAGAATTCCACAGATTTACAACTCTCTGAGTGAAAAGGTTTTTCCTCATCTCCGTTCTAAATGGCCTACCCCTTATTCTTAAACTGTGGCCCCTGGTTCTGGACTCCCCCAACATTGGGAACATGTTTCCTGCCTCAAACATGTCCAATCCCTTAATAATCTTATATGTTTCAATACGATCCCCTCTCACCCGTCTAAATTCCAGTGTATACAAGCCTAGTCGCTCCAGTCTTTCAACATACGACAGTCCCGCCATTCTGCGAATTAACCTAGTGAACCTACGCTGCACTCCCTCAATAGCAAGAATGTCCTTCCTCAAATTTGGAGACCAAACCTGCACACAGTACTCCAGATGTGGTCTCTCTAGGGCCCTGTACAACTGCAGAAGGGCCTCTTTGCTCCTATACTCAACTCCTCTTGTCATAAAGGCCAACATGTCATTAGCCTTTTACACTGCCCGCTGTACCTGCATGCTAACTTTAAGTGACTGATGCACAAGGACACCCAGATCTCTTTGTACTTCCCGATTTCCTAACGACACCATTCAGATAATAATCTGCCTTCCTGTTCTACCACCAAAGTGGATGACCTCACATTTATCCACATTAAACTGCATCTGCCATGCATCTGCCACTCACACAACCTGTCCAAGTCACCCTGCATCCTCATAGCATCCTCCTCACAGTTCACACTGCCATCCAGCTTTGTGTCATCTGCAAATTTGCTAATGTTACTTTTAAACCCTTCATCTAAGTCATTAATGTATATTGTAAATAGCTGCGATCCCAGCACCGAGCCTTGTGGTACCCCACTAGTCACTGACTGCTATTCTGAAAGGGACCCGTTGATCCCTACTCTTTGTTTCCTGTCTGCCAACCAATTTTCTATCCATGTCAGCACCCTACTCCCAATACCATGTGCTCTAATCTTGCCCACTAATCTCCTATGTGGGACCTTATCAAAGGCTTTCCAAAAGTCCAGGTACACTACATCCACTGGCTCTCCCTTGTCCATTTTCCTAGTTACATCCTCAAAAAATTCCAGATTAGTCAGCATGATGGTACACTTTAGGAATATTTAAATACTTTATAGAGGGTGCAGAAGAGATTTACTTAAATTATTCCAGAAATGAGGGATATGAGATATGTGAATAGACTGGAAAAGTTGGGATGGTTGACCTTGGAGTGGAGGATGTTGTAAGGCGATCTATGAGAAAATCGGACAGAGTAGATAGAGATAAACTGACATCTGTTTCTTGCCCTTTTTTCCCCAATTGAAACAAAGAATGAAGGTGATTGCAAAAGAATTGGAATTATTATGGGGAAAGATTTATTCATATAGCGAGAGATCACGTCTGATATGCAATGTAAGTAGTACTACTGGAGGCAGATCCAATTGTAGTTTTCGGAAGGAAAATCAAAAATCTGCAAATGCTGAGATTCTAAAATGAAAGCAGAAAATGTTGCAAGCATTCAAGCAGCATCTGTCTATAGTAAAACAGAGTTAATGTTTCAGGTCCAAAGTCCTTTGTTCAAAACGAATATGGATAGCCAACTGAAAAGTAAGAAATCTCAAGGCTATGGAGAAAGAGTGGGATGGGGTGCAAATAGCACTTACATAAAGTGTATGGGTGATCACTGATCAGCGTGGACTTGGTGGTCCGAAGGGCCTGTTTCCACGCTGTATCTCTGAAGCCTATAGCTGGCATGGACTTGACATTTAAATAATGCCCTTCAATTCAGTCTTGTGATAGCAGCTCATGTTTCATGATGTTTATGTGTATTTATACATGTTACTAAATAATTCAACATTTAAAATTATATTCCTACCAACAAATGGAAGTCAAAGGGGCTTTTTTGTTTAAAGCCAAAATGTATAATGTATGTGATCTGATGATCCAGCACTTATTGGCACCATTTTTGCTTTGTTGTTCTTAATATCAGAATTATGAGCTTGCACAGCTTTTTGAATCCTGGGAGTCAAAAACACAGATCAAAACAGGAAGTGCCAGTCAGACTCATTTCCACACTCTCAACGCAAAAATGATTTCCCTTCCGGCTGAAGCTGGCCAAGCCATTTACCATACATCCAATCTGTTATTCTAAGATCAGAAAAATATTTGTGCAATTCTGTTGCTGTATGAAGCACAAGGAACTGAATAATGGCTTGTTCACAGTTTCTAAAATTGGCCTTTCCTTTTTTTGTGCTCCGACAAACAAATCATTTTAATGACTTGCCTTCTATTCCATTTATTTTTTTCCACCAAACCTTGCGATCAATATCTCAACCATCTTATAAAGTAGCAGAAAGATTTGGTTCGAGAATATTATTCCAGGTAACTGGTCTGATCGCAAAATATAACATTACCATCTAGGTTTCAGCAGTGCCTCATATCACCGCCATACTGGCTGTTGACTCTTTTTCAAAGGTCTGGACTGATCAGCAGCTCCTGTGTGTGTGAGGGAATCTGTTTGGGGTTTTGCACTAGTAACTTGCTCAGTGTTTGGTTTCTTGAGTGGCATAGATTGTTTGGCATGAGGATTCCTAGTATCTGATTTTGCAGTCTCTGATTGGTTTTGAGCACCGGTTATTGGGGAAGTTGTTTGAGAAGAGGTGAACATTTCCTTTTGGATAGATTTTCTCCCATTCCTTTGTGTTACCTTCTCAGATACTTGATGTTCCTTTTGTTTTTCCTTGATGCTACTCATTTGTTTTTCCTTGATGCTACTCATTTGTTTATTACTTACTGGTGATGTGACAGAGTGCCTCTGTATAGGTGCTTGTAATTTTTTTTGAGTTAAAGATGACCTGGGAGAGAATTTTTCAGAAACATGCTCTTTGTCTCCCTGATGTATTGCCTTCTGCTCAGGAGCAAGAATCGAGTTTGGATCATTGTTGTTCACTTTGCTTTTTCTATTTGTAATCAAACTTTTACTGTTATCTTTGTTTAACTCTGTGTCCCTCTGTTGATTTGCCTTGGCAAAATGATCCTTCTGATGAACGCTGGTTTCTACTCCAGTGTAAGTCTTTTTAGACGTTGGTGAAGATTGGTTTGATCGTTTCCCCTTTGCAGCTGCAGATTGTTCCCCATTTCGCTCCAAGGACTCCCTTTTCCACTTCGAACAATGACTAGGTTTTGATTTTGTCAATACATTTTCATTAGCTTTTAGTCTTTTGGTTGGAGTGCTGTACATCGTTCTGCCATTCAGCTTTGAATAATCCTTACTGAGTGAAAGAGTTTGCTGGGATGCTCTGGGTTCTGTCTCAGATTTTACTGTTTCTTTGATTGTGTCAGGTTCCTGGTTTAGCATTTTCACACATTCTTTTGGAACAGGATTCACTTTTTGCATAACGCAGTGCCCCAATTGTTGATTCAGAACCTTCTCAGACACCTTCCTCATGAGATCTGCTAGTTCAGTATCATGAAAGTCTTTAATTATGCAACTAGTATCACGTTCTTGATCCACTTGTGGCACTTCACCAGAGGCGTGTGGGTTTTTTGTGCAATGTAGAAGTGAGGAAGTGTCCTGTTTGAAAGACTTGCAATCCCATCGCCTCATACTCTGATGTCTTAGATTTCTGGAAAGTGCCCTTTCCAGTTCATCTTGACCCAGTTCATTCTCGATCACGGAACAAATAGCTATGGAGTGCCGTTTTTCTGCATTTTTCTTCTCCCTCTGTTGCCTCTTCAGTTCTGCAATTTCACGATTTGTATTCTCCTGAAGAAAGTACAAATAATGTGATTGTTAAGATTTTGGGGAGAAAAATTCCTTATTCCTGTTCTTATCCAGAATTTTTTCTTTAATATCCAACATATCTAGTATAGTAGAACTCCATTAATCCAGCATGCGAAGGACCTTTGGATGTTATAAATACTAACTGCCCAACACACTTGTAATTACTTTTTAAAGATGTTACAGAATATAATAACAATTTCTCCAGTGGACTCAGTAAGTTTCGGGGCAGCATTGGAACAGGGGTGCAGGTGAGTCTCGTGGGAAGAGGGGACCACCACATTTGAGGCATGCCTGTGCCTCAGTGGGTTTTGGGGGAGTGTGGTGACTGGTGAGTTGTGGGAGAGGTTTTGGGCGAGTGTGATGAGCCAGATGATAATCGTTAGGATTCCCGGGTGGTCATACATTGGGTAATCAGAATTTTATTCTATTTTGGAAACAGCGATAAATAAAAATAAATTTTCTTAAAATTAAAATAGATAAGGTATGTACTTAATTCCATTGCTTTAATTGAGGTTTGAATGAATTATTGTTTTCTAAAAAAAATAATGATAAACCATCCTTAAAGGATCTTCAAGAAAGTGTTTGATTAATGTAAAATTAAGATTCATAGAGATGTACACATAGAGCTGTAGAGCATAGAAACAGGACCATCAGCCCAACATGTCCATGCTGACCAAGATGCTAATATAGACAAATCCTATTTAAACCCTGTCTTATTGACTACAGAAGATCAAGTCAATCATCTACCTTACCAAGCCAGGCAGGAGTCAGCTAGTTTAGAATTATGTACACATCTCCAGAGTGCAGCCTCCCAATTGGCTGTGCAAGGTATTTTTCCCCAAGGAACATTTGAAGTCCTAACTAAAAACTGGTTCATTTTGAATGCTTCCACATCACAACTGAAGCATTCTTAATCCTCATAAATTGAACAAGAAAATAAGGTCTGCTATTCAAGACAAGAGTAAAAAATGTTTAATTGTCATATGTACTGCCATTCGAACAATGAAATTCTTACTTGCTACAGCTTAATAAGGTCATCATCATGGACGTTAGTGCTACCAGTCAGTCATCATTGAGACATGTCACCTTGTTTTTATTGGGCACCAGTATTTCTGATGTCCTTTATAGGCAAGTGGGAACCTTGGACACTAAAAATGAGAGGTTTAGATGTCCGCAAAATCTCCAGCCAGTTGGTCATTGAAAGCAAGCGTGCAGGTGCAGCAGGCAGTGAAGAAAGCGAATGGTATGTTCATAGCAAGAGGATTTGAGTTTAGGAGCAGGGAGGTTCTACTGCAGTTGTACAGGGCCTTGGTGAGACCGCACCTGGAGCATTGTGTGCAGTTTTGGGCTCCTAATCTGAGGAAAGACGTTCTTGCCTTAGAGGGAGTACAGAGAAGGTTCACTAGATTGATCCCTGGGATGGCGGGACTTTCATATGAAGAAAGACTGGATAGACTAGGCTTGTACTCGCTGGAATTTAGAAGACTGAGGGGGGATCTTATAGAAACATATAAAATTCTTAAGGGGTTGGAGAGGCTAGATGCGGGAAGATTGTTCCCGATGTTGGGGGAGTCCAGAACCAGGGGTCACAGCTTAAGGATAAGGGGGAAGTCTTTTAGGACCGAGATGAGAAAACATTTCTTCACACAGAGAGTGGTGAGTCTGTGGAATTCTCTGCCACAGAAGGTAGTTGAGGCCAGTTCATTGGCTATATTTAAGAGGGAGTTAGATTTGGCCCTTTTTGCTAAAGGGATCAGGGGGTATGGAGAGAAGGCAGGTACAGGTTACTGAGCTGGATGATCAGCCATGATCATATTGAATGGCGGTGCAGGCTCGAAGGGCCGAATGGCCTACTCCTGCACCTATTTTCTATGTTTCTATGTCCATGTAGTTTTTAAAAACATGGTCAGGTATACCATCGGAGCCAGATGGTTTCCGAGGGTCACCCTTGTGAAGGTTCTTCAGACATTGGCCTCAGTGGCTGAGAGCTATGGTGTCCTGAGAATATACATAAATATTCTCTCTTTTGCAGTAAGCAGAGAAAGCACCGAGCTCGATCAGGAGTAATGCCTGGCTGTTGCTTGAGCTACTCTTGGTTTTGCCTTATACGAGTGATGGTGTACAAGCCCTGCCAAAGCTGCTGAATGTCCATCTCATCCTTCACTTTAGACTGAAAGTATCTCTTCTCTTTCTAATGGCCTTATGCATTCATATCTGGATGTCCTTTAGGACCCTGTATTGTCAGACTTGAATGGACAAGATCTGGTTCTCACTGGATTATCAACCTCCTGTTTCATCCAAGGCTTCTTGTTAGGAAACACTTAGATGGTCGTGGGAAGGCACTTCTCCACATATTTCCATATGAAGTTGGTAACAACAGATTGGTTAGATCTACACCAAGCATTTCAATAGTTATTTTCTTGCCTAACTGTTCTTTGTCAGTTCACACATTCACTTTCAACTTCCCACTTGACAGGTGCACAAAACAGATAATTCAGAAGGTTGTGTCAATGTTGAAAACACCTGGTCAAGTAACCTCAGTTTCTGGTTTTGATTGGATGAGGAACGTTAAACGGAATTTGCAGTGAATTTGAACCAGGATTGGTCTTGCTTTTGTTGTTCTCTCCCTCCCTTTAATCTACCCCAGGATATTCAACCCTTCTGGTTCACTAACCCAGTGGCATCTGCCACTCTCACCATAATGTCTGATAGCCCAATTCAAGGCCCAACAATGTGATTGACTCAGCTCTGAAATGGTCTAGCAGGCCAGGGTCAAGTAAAAATGGACAATAACCTTCAGTGTGGCCAGTGAAGTTCCTGTGTCTTAAATAAATAAATAGATGTTTGGAGTTTTGGAGAAATAACATTGAGAGTGAAGTGTTTAGTCATGATGTTCCGGCTTATATGAGGTACTTGGCTGGCTTAATGGGACAGATTGATTTTTTCCTGGCATTGATTTTAGATGTTCGAATCATCAAGTTCCCCAAGGTATTGCACCTCAGCACTTTCCATATTAGCAATTGCACTTTAACTTCCACATTTTTGATGTCATCTTCACTCTTTCAATGCTTAGCTTAGTCTTTGTAGGGTAGGGTTTGGTTGTTCTCTTCTATTCAAGCTGACATGATTTCCCATGCTTCATACCAAATTAGCCAACCTTTTTTCCAATACTTGCCCCATAGTGATCAGTGGAACACCTTATCTCATCAGTTGATTTTAGGTTTATTAAATCACTCACCCTTTAACCCCTTCTGCCACACCCTGCCTTCCTTCAGTAAGTACTGATGCACTGAGTCAGTTCATTCAGGGATCCTGGCATTCTTTGTTCGATGTTTCTATGTTTCTATCCCTCATATTCTACACTGCTCTCTTTCCTGCCACTGTCCACATTTATTTCAGATACATAATTCTGCATCTTACCTCCCCACCACCCTTCAAAATCAATGCTGACACTTTCCATCTCTGTTTGTTGACCAGACTTTGCTTTTCTCTGTCAAAAAGCTCCCATCTCACTTTTCACCTTCCACTTGCTGTAGCTTTGATCTTCACTTGTCTCCTCATGGACTCTCTATTCCCTCTCCTCAGGTCCATCACATCCTGTTAATGCTGTAAATACATTTGCCTTCACTGAGCACAGTGGACAGTGTTCTTGGTCTTGCTAAAATTCCCATGCACTGTATCCAGATGCTGGATTAAATTACGCAAGCAATTAAACTTGAGAAAGAAAAGGCTTTCAAGTTTGCACGAGACAGGGAGGATCCGGGCAGAACCTCATTTTCATTTGTAATCATGAAAGTAGCCTGCAAAACATAATCAGTATTGTGTGGACATATGATAAGTATACATATGCTTACCTCACCCTTTGGCAATATTGGTGCTGTGCTTAGCAACAATAGAATATTATCAATATTTTTCTCTAGGATAAGGAAAATAAATGTTACAGCAAGAAATTATTGCAGAGGGGGGCGTGTCCAATGCTTGGCTGAGTAGACATAACTTTTCAGCACTCCCGAAAACAAAGCCCTAAACTGCTAAAAAAAAGACGAACTAAAGGAATCAAGTACTTTAAATTAAATCAGAAAGTATACAGAACGTAAAAGGAGGAGTACAACTGCCACAGAAGCAAGCAAAGGAATCAAGAAAAAAAATCGAAGGTAGGCCCACAGCTCTGATGGAGCAGGGGACTAGATTTGGTGACCCCTCGGCAGGCGGTGAGTCTGGGGAGGGCTCCGGTATGAAGCTGGAGTCTACTACTCCCAGCAAGCGCTCTTTGACTCAGGTCAAAATACGAGGGAGTCGCCGTGAGTTACCAAAAAGGCCCACTGTTTGCCGAGAGGCTGCTGATGTTGTGTCTGGGGTTTCGGACTCGAGTGACGATGAGGTAACGGGAGACTCCACTAGCAGTGGAAGTGGAAATGAGGAAGAAGAAGAAAAGCAAGAAGATACAGAGACTAATATGAAAATGATGCTTCAAGAAATTATTAACAGGCTTAAGAAAATTGAAGGAGATAACAAATTAATGAGGAGAGATAACAAGAAATTTCATAAGACTTTGAAAAAAATGGAGGAGAAATTTCAAACAGTGACAAATAAAGTGGATAATATGCAAATGGAAAATGAAATGTTAAAATCTAGAGTGGAAAAAAATGAAGACAGTATTACTGCAGCAGCAATTGAAAGCAAAAAGACGGCGGAGAAGTTGGATGCCTTGGAAAACTATAGCAGGAGAAATAATAAAATTGTTGGTTTGCCAGAGGGAGTGGAGGGGGAAGACCCTATTAACTTTTTTCAAGATTGGATAGTGACCACTCTGGGAATAGATAAACAAGGTCGGATGGAAATAGAAAGAGCACATAGGGCTCTAAGACCGAAACCCTCGGCTAATCAAAAGCCAAGATCTGTGATGAGACGGAGCTTCTTGAGGATGAGACGGAGCTTCTTCCCACAGGCCATCAGGACTGTCAACTTTGATAACCCCAGAGACTAAATTTTTGTCGACACTTTTTGTGCTATGTTTAGTAACTTATTAACTTTATTTATATGCTGTAACTGTAATTATTTTTGTGCACAACCCGCAGGCATTGCCACTTTCATTTCACTGCACATCGAGTATGTGTATGTGACAAATAAATTTGACTTGACTTGACTTGACTTGATTAAATTTTTAAGATACCAAGATCGAGAATTGGTTTTCAAAACAGTCGGGAATAATATAAGAGAGGGAAAACCAATAGAACATGAAGGCACTAAAATAATCTTTTACCCAGACATCAGTAATGCCTTGTTGAGCAGAAAAAAAGAATTTAATAAGGCCAAAAATATTCTATGGAAGAAAGGCTATAAGTTTACTTTACTGCATCCGGCTACTTTGAAGATTATGATCAACACTGGAGAAAATAATTTTTTTAAAGACTTTGTCAAAGCAGAAGAGTATGCGGAAGAATTGCCATCGAGAAATGCTTAAGAAGATTCATGAATGATTGATTATTAATAATATCTGTATACTATAGAGGGGATTAACTGTATTAAGGATTGTTAATTTTTAGAAGTACTTGATATATCGGGGGGTTGGAGAACGTGGATGCTCCACCATAATCATGGGCACAAGTGTGGTGCGGACCATACCTCGTATAATAGAGGGGGGTAATGTTGCTAATCTATTTATTAACAACATTAGAGGGAGGGTCTATTTCTCTATCTTTCTTATTTCTTTTCTGTTTTTATACCTGGACTATGGAGGGGAGCACACTGAAATACGGCACAATGTAAATACTGGAAGAGGTATCAAGGTAAGGAAAGAGGAAAAAAAAAAGGAAAAGGAAAAAAAAAAATTTAAAAAGGAATGAATGGATAACACATAAAAAATTTTAAGCTATAATGTGAATGGGTTAAATGGACCGATAAAAAGGAAGAGAATTTTAACACAGATGAAAAAATTGGAAGTAGATATAGCTTTCTTGCAAGAAACACATCTAACGGAAAAAGAGCATCAAAAGTTAAAGAGAGATTGGGTAGGAAGTATGGTCGCATCTTTTTTTTAACTCAAAAGCAAGAGGGGTTGCTATCCTATTTAAGAAAACGCTACCAATTAAGATACAAAATATTGTAAGTGACCCAGTAGGTAGATTTGTAATGGTACATTGTCAAATTTTCTCAGAATTGTGGACCTTAATGAATATATATGCACCAAATATAGATGATGAGAAGTTTGTGCAGGGTACCTTTTTAAATCTGGCGGAAGCACATGAAAATATATTGATAGGGGGAGATTTCAATTTTTGTTTAGATCCAGTAATGGATAGATCATCAAGGACAACGACAAGGACAAGAGCAGCGAAGACAACCTTGAATTTAATGGAAAATTTAAATTTAATAGATGTTTGGAGGAAAAGCCATCCCAGGGAAAGAGACTACTTCTTTTATTCCAATAGACATGATACATATTCTAGAATAGATCTATTTTTGATTTCAGCTCAATTAAGGGGTACAATAATACAAATAGATTACAAGGCTAGATTGTTATCGGATCACTCACCATTATTAATGAAAATTACGATGCCAGATAAAGAACAGTCAGTCTATAGATGGAGACTCAACTCTTTACTATTGAAAAGGCAAGACTTTTGTGATTTTATTCGAGGACAAATTGAATTATTTTTGGAAACAAATTTAAATTCAGTTGATGATAAATTTATTGTATGGGATGCAATGAAGGCTTATTTGAGAGGCCAAATTATAAGCTGCTCATCTAAGATAAAGAAAGACTATAGGAAGGAATCTGAAAGATTAGAAAAAGAAATCACCGTATTAGAAAAAGACTTACAGAAAACTTCTTCAGATACAACAAAAACACAACTTGCAAATAAAAAATTTCAATACAACACTTTACATACTTACAGAACAGAAAAACTAATATTACGAACTAACCAAAGATATTATGAATTAGGAGAAAGAGCGCACAAGGTATTGGCATGGCAACTGAAAGAAGAACAAATATCAAGAACAATAAATTCAATTAGAACAGATCAAAACATTATTACATATAAACCTAGAGAAATCAATGAGGTATTTAAGCAATTCTACACTAATCTGTACCATTCTGAATCTGAAAAGGATGAAATTAAGATAAATAATTTTTTATCCAAGATACAATTACCAACAATCTCTAATGAGGAGCAGATGGGACTAAATGCTTCCTTTACTTTGAGAGAAGTGGAGGAAGTATTATATTCTTTACCAAGTAATAAATCTCCAGGGGAAGATGGTTTCCCGCTTGAGTTCTATAAAAAATTTAAAGATTTGTTGTTACCAGTATTCATGGAAGTGATACATCAAGCGGAAAAAACTTCTACATCACCAGAATCCTTCTCACTGGCAATTATAACCGTAATTCAAAAAAAAGGGAAAGACCCTTTAAATGCATCTTCTTATAGACCAATATCATTGTTGAATGCAGATTATAAAATAGTTGCTAAACTTTTGGCAAGGAGATTGGCAGAATATTTACCGAAGCTGGTTAAAGAGGACCAAACTGGATTTGTCAAAAAAAGGAAAATATCTGATAATGTAGCAAGATTTATAAGTATTTTACATTTAGCACAGAAAAGAAAGGAATTGAGCGTAGCAGTTGCTTTAGATGCTGAAAAGGCGTTTGACAGGTTAGAATGGGATTTTTTATTTAAAGTATTAGAGAAGTACGGATTGGGAAATGGTTCAATAACTGGGTAAAAGCTCTTTATAAACAACCTAAAGCCAAAGTGGTGACAAATGGCCAATCTTCTCAATCATTTAATTTGGAAAGATCTAGTAGATAGGGATGTCCCTTGTCACCGGCTTTATTTGTATTGGCCATTGAACCTCTGGCAGAGCTAATAAGATCAGATTTAGACATTGAAGGATTTAAAGTTAATCAGGAAAATCACAAAATTACTTTATTTGCAGATGATGTTTTAATTTGTCTTACTAGACCATTGGAATCCTTAAGAAAATTATATTTCAGACTGGAAGAATATGGGAAAGTATCAGGATATAAAATTAATAAAGATAAAACTGAAATAATGCCTCTTTCTGAAGGTAATTATGATCAATGTAAAAGAGAAAGAGTTTAAATGGCAAAAAGAAGGCATGAAGTACCTAGGGGTTAAAGTAGATAATAAGTTAAATAATCTGTATAAACTAAATTATAAACCACTAATTAAAAAAATTGAGGAGGACTTGAAGAAATGGATGAATCTTCCAATTACATTGCTAGGGAGAGTGAACTGTATTAAGATGAATATTTTTCCGAGGTTACAGTATTTATTCCAAACACTGCCTATACCTTTACCAAATAATTTTTTCCAAGAATTGAATAAAATTGTGAGAAATTTCTTTGGAAAGGTAAAATGCCAAGAGTGTCTATGGAAAAATTAACATGGAAATTTGAATTAGGTGGACTGCAATTACCAAATTTTAAAAATTACTATCTGGCAGCACAAATGAGTTTTATTTCATCCTTTTATCAAGAGGGTGGAAAAACAGCATGGGTTAAAATTGAAATGGATAAAATAAAAGAACTATGCCCAGAAGAATTTATCTAAAAATGGGAAACGAAGCTATTAGTTAAGGATCAAGAGTCACCTTTGCTAAAACATTTAATTAATATATTGTTGAAAACAGTTAAAGCTAATGATAAAAGATTTTTTCTAACAGCTAAAACTCCATTAGTAAAAAATAGATTACTGCCGTTTGCTTGGAATAATCAAATATTACAAGTCTGGGAACAGAAGGGTATTAAACATATGGGAGATTGCTACGAAGGAAATAATTTTTTGACATTTTCTCAATTGAGAAACAAATATCAAATTCCAGGGAATAGTATTTTTTTCTATTATCAATTACAATCTTTTTTAAGGGAAAAGTTAGGTAATTCAATGTTTTTATTTCAATTAAAGGAATTGAATCCCTGATTCAGGGCAAGGGAACTAAAAAAATTATATCTTCAATGTATAAATTGTTACAAAAATCTAGTCCAAAGACAGGAATTCAAAAATCAAGACAAAGATGGGAAACAGATCTGAATATTAGCATTGATGAACCAAGTTGGGAAAGATTGTGTTTAGAAAGTATGAAAAATACTATTAATGTGAGATATAGTTTAGTACAATACAATTTTTTACATCAACTATATTTAACTCCGAAAAAATTAAACAATTTAAATCCAAATTTACCTGAAATTTGTTTTAGATGCAACCAGGATGTGGGTACTTTTTTACACTCCACATGGGCATGTCCTAAGGTAACTCCTTTTTGGAAAGACCTAAAAAACTTTTTGGAACAATTGATGAATAAGACCATACCATTAGATTATTGGGAGATACTAAAGGAATATTACCAAGATTAATTTTAGATAAATATCAGGAAAGATTTCTCAAAATAGCAATAGCAATAGCAAAAAAATGTGTGGCGGTCACTTGGAAAGATCACAATGAAATAAGAATTGCAAGATGGTATGCAGAAATGCGTAGTTGTATCCCATTAGAAAAAGCTACTTATAATCTGAGAAATAAATATGATTTCTTTTTGAAACTTTGGAACCCATTTACTTTAAAACTAGGATTAAGAATTGGAAATATTTAATTTTAGGATTCTTTTGATACCCCTAAAAAGAATTTAATAAGAAATTAGCCGGAAGTGTTTCCTTCTTGTCTCCAGGTTTCCTCCTTTCTTCTTTCTTTCTTTCTTTCCTCTTTTTATTTTTATTTCTTTATCTTTCTTCTTCTCCTTTTTCCTCTTTTTTCTAACTGGGGGGTGGGGGGTTGTGGGTGGGGAGAAAATACAGAACAATACAGGTATAATCGAATTTAAAATGTATAATCGAATTTATAATGTAGGTACCATCGCGTTCTATGAGTTCATACATGTATTTGTTTTGTTAAAATTTAAATAAAATTAATTTAAAAAGAAATTATTGCAGAGTTGACACCTGGAAATTACTTTGACAGTAATAGTGGGCATCACTGAGCAACCTGTCAAGAGTTTGGGGAAGCTTTTTGACGCAATTCTGAAAGACTCTGCCGCAATTCAAAAGTCCATCGAAGACCTTGAAGCCTGGCTCACCAGTCGACAAGTCAGGCTTGCCTGGCAGATTCAAGGCCTGGATCTATCAGCATTCCATCCTGCCCCGTGTCCTGTGGCCTCTGCTGGTTTACGCTGTTCCATTGACCACAGTTGAGTCCCTCGAAAGGAAGATCAGTAGCTTTCTCCGCAAGTGGCTTGGCCTTCCCTGCAGCCTCAACAGTGCAGCATTGTATGGGACCAGTAACATCTTGCAGCTCCCATACAGTGGCCTCACTGAAGAATTTATGGTGGCGCGAACAAGAGAAGCCCGACACTACAGGGACTCCAAGGACCAGAAGGTGTCATCAGCTGGAATTGAGGTGAGAACAGGGAGAATGGCGGAGAACAGGGAAATGGAGGGCGGAGAAAGCAGTGGAGGTGGCAGAGTCACGCCTAAGGCAAAAGGCATTGGCGGGAGTCATGGCAACTGGCAGAGCGGGCTTGGGATACTTCCCTAAGACCCAGGTTGGCAAGGCCCAGGGCAAGGAGAGACACCATCTAGTCCAGGAAGAGGTCCGAGCAGGTGTGGAGGAAGAGCGTGTGAGCAGGACGGTGGGGCTCAGGTAGCAGGGAGAGCATACCGCAGCGCAGGATTACCTAGTCATCCTGCATGCAGGCAGATTTCCAGCGCATCCGGTTCCTTGTCAAAGCTGTCTACGATGCCCTACCAAGCCCAGCAAACCTCCACGTCTGGGGCAAAATTGTGACACCTTCCTGCCCACTTTGCTCTGGAAGAGGATCATTAGAACATCTCCTCGGCAGCTGCCCAAAGTCCCTTGGCGAAGTTTGCTATTGGTGGTGCCATGACCAGCACCATGACCAGGTGCTCAAGGTGGTTGCTGAGAGCATAGCTACTGCCATCAGTAACAGCATACACCACCACGCCCCAAAGAAATTAATCACTTTTGTCAAAGCTGGAGAGCAGCCCCGACCACAACCAAAAACAAGGGCGGGCCTCCTCTACACGGCCACTGACTGGCAGCTGCATGTCGATATGGGTAAACAGCTGAGATTTCCGCAGCACATCACAGCAACATCACTCCGGCCAGACATGATCATCACCTCCGAAGTGACAAAACAGCTGATCATTCTGGAGCTGACACTGCCCTGGGAAGAGCGTATTGAAGAAGCAAATGAGAGGAAACGCGCATAGTACCAGGAATCGGTGGAGATGTGCCAGGACAGAAGCCGGAAGACATACTATGAACCAATAGAGGTGGGCTCTAGAGGCTTTGCAGGACACTCACTCTGCAAAGTCCTCAACCAGTTGGGCATTACAGGGCTGGCAAAGAAGAGGGCCATTCAATCCGCAAGCGAAGCCGCAGAGAAAGCCACTAGGTGGCTTTGGATTAAGAGGGCTGATCCGTGGGCGGTTGCTGCTGGGACGCAAGTCGGGGCCTGATCAACGCCGGCTGGGTCGCCAGGGCGAGGGTGTCTGATGTTGTGAGACCCGAAACACCCGATGATCCCAGGTCACATCACTGAGGATGCATCCCAGCGCATCCAGATGGTGTATCTTTCGCATGACAAATATTACTGATAAAACAAGAGATCCAGTCTGGAGTCCAGTGGAACCCCACTAGTAACAACCTTACTGTCATATAAAAACACCCAAGAACCATTATCTTGTCTTTTCAACTAAGCAAAGTTTTGAACCAATTTGACAGTCTCTCCTGGATGTCCTATGGAATATTACTCTTTGGACCATTCTGCCATGTGGGATATTATATAATGTCTTTTAAAATCCATAGAGATTACATCAAAATCACTGTTCACATTGATCCTCCTTGTTACCTCCACAAATAATTTGATCAACTTAGTTGGAGACAATCTTCCCTGAAACTAATCCATGCCAACTCCTGGACTACTCTGTACCTTCCTCACCGAATGTCATATTTTCATTTAAGTCTTTTTTTAATTAAGTGAGTAAGGCAGTTAATTTGTCTTAGACAAATTGCAATGCTGAACTGTCATTATTTCTCAACACGCATGTAACATGTTGACAGTGTGTACAGGCATCAAAGAAAGCCAAGTAAAACATTGACATTACAATTTCATGGGGGAATGGTGGGGAGGGTGGGGTAGCAATGTGATTAATCTCTATTGTTTTTAGGATGAAATATTACTCCATTCAGTTAATAGACAGCCAGGGAAGGACTCACTGTTTTTGCCTTGCAGTCTTCAGTAGGATTCAGCAGTGGCAGGTGATACATTTGATGATCAGGTTATGTATCAAATCCACCAGAGTGTGCAGACCTCAATTAACCCAGAGGACACAACTTATTTTTTTAAAAATCACTCTTGCTTAGAAGGCAAAATAGATGTTGGAGTTATCAACATAAAGTGTAGGTACATGCCAGAGAGAAAGAACAGTACAGCACAATAAAACAGGCCCTTCAGCCCACAATGTCTGTGCAGAACATGATGCCAAGACCAACTCTTATCTGCCTGCACATAATCTATATCCTTCCACTCCCTCCATATTCATAGGAATATCCCATCGTCTCCAAAATGCCACTATCATATCTGCTTCAACCACCATCCCAGCAGCACCTTGAGGTGGTGAGTGCTTAGAAAATACTTGCCCTATGCATGTCCTTTAAACTTTGCCCCTCTTACCTTAAAGCTTTGCCCACTTAAGTATTTGATTTTTCCATCCTGGAAATACATCCTCTTCACTCCTGCAAGTGATTTGTTCTCCTCCTAATCGTTCAGCTCCAACATAGGACACAGCTAACAAAATTCCCTCTCTCCTAGTTGCTGCCTGACCTGCTGAGTTACTCCAGCATTTTGTGATACCTGCTAACAAAATTTCAGTGTGTCTCAGCTAATGATATACAACTTATGCCATCAGGAACACCTGCAATTATATAATTGTCTGGCATGGGCAATGGCACTAACTTAACTCAAACTTAACTTTACTGGGAATAATTGACAGTACCTGAATTGCTTTCTGGAATTTTTCACAGAAGCTTTTGAGAACAATACAGTATTCTTCCACCTTAAACTTGTCATCTTCACAGAAATATTCTACCAAAGAGTTTCTCAACTTCTGGAACAATTCCATTTTTCCCCAAATTACTTTCAGTTCTTTCTTTGCATTCTGTAAATGAAAGGGAAACAAAGGCTTACAAAAATGTAATCTGAAGCAACAGATTTTTTTAACAATTCTTACATTTAGCTCAATGCCTTTTAATTTGAAGAATGGATTTTCACAATCGCTTTTTAGAAACATCCATCGAGCATACAGGGACTGCGTTAGAATAAATATCATGCTGAAACTTAATTGCTATTAAACATAGAAGCACTGAGGATTGTAAGATAATTGAATAGTGTCTGAGTTCCATTCGGACTCCAGCTACTGAGATTGTTTTTTTTGCATAGAAACTTGGAATATGAATTATCCCAACTTCAAGAGAACTAGTGACAACATTGACAGAATTATCTGAGTCAAACAGAGACAGCAATGTGTGGTGTCAATTAGATATATAATTTAAGATATGGTTATTTTCTAAAGGTATCTATTTTTGTTGTATAACATTGAGGTTAATCATAATAATAATAATCCCTCTGAGTACTAATCAACTTTGCTTGCACTTATTCCAAGCTTGCCATTCTGTCGAGCTGAATTACATTTGCTGACAAAACAGAAAACTACCTGCCCTTTAAATGGCTTATGTTGCAGATGAAAGACACCTCGGAACGTACATAAATGACAATGTTACATCATACAATTAATTATTCCTGGGAAAATAAAAATAAAAATTACTATCAGGCATTACATTGCTTTAATCAAACTGTGAATATTTTGCTTATTTCTGGTTGTCTGAAAGCAAGGAAACTTTCAGGCACAGAGCAAAGACATAAGACAATTGGGCGTTCTGGCCTGGTAAGAGGGATTAGAGAGTCGACCTATCAAAGATAGGTTTAGGTTCATTATTGCTCCGGCTACATCCTATCTGTCCCGCCCACTCCCCTGACATCAGTCTGAAGAAGGGTCTCAACCCGAAACGTCACCCATTTCTTCTCTCCAGAGATGCGGCCTGTCCCGCTGAGTTACTCCAGCATTTTGTGTCTACCTTAAGTTTATTATTGTCCCACTGAAGTACATTGACAAGCTTTCTATTACATATTATCCAATCGACCAGATAATTATATTCATAAATACAATTGAGTCAAACTCAAGTACAATAGATAGAAGAAAAAGGAAGATACTGAATGCAGAATATAGTTCTCAGCATTGTAGTGCATTAGTACAATAGACAAAGTCTAAAGTCGACAATAGAGTAGAGGTGAAAACAGTACCCTAGCTTATGGAAAGGACCATTCTGAAGTCTGACAACAGATGGGAAGAAGCTGTTCCTGAGTCCAGTGGTGCTTCAAACCTCTGTACCTTCTGGTGGATGGAAGCAGGGAGAAGAAGGAATGACTGGGGTTGGACAAATCTTAGATTAGGTTGGCTGCTTTTCTGAGGCTGTGTGAAGTGTAGATGGAGTCAATGGTGGGATGTTCGGTCAGTGTGATGGACTGGACAACATCTACAATTTCTTGGAGTCTTAGGCAGAGCTGTTCCCAAATCAAGCTGTGATGGTCTCGACCAGAAACATCACCCATTCCTTCTCTCCAGAGATGCTGCCTGTCCCACTGAGTTACTCCAGCATTTTGCGTCTATCTTCGATGCAACTCGACAGTGTGGTTTCTATGGTGCATCTGTCGAAGTTTGTAAGAGCCATCAGAGACTTGCTGAATTTCCTCAGTCTCCTAAGGAAGTAGAGGCATTGGTTGCCTTCTAGGCTATTGCATCAATGTGCTCGGTTATACAGAATTGTCAAGAACAGAGCAATGATTTTGTGATGTATTATTTTATGTTAGTGGATGTGCGGTAAAATGAAGTGACTTGGACTGGCGAACACAGAAAAAACTTCCAGTTGAAATAATACAATTATTTAACAATTAGATGTTGCAACAGAAGAACTCTAGGTTTGATCTGTTAGATGACGAGATGCACAAAATTTAAAAGTATAGTGATTGAATCAATCCACAAAAATAGGTTTGTTCTAAAGCTTGACAGAATTCTGGAAGGCAACATTCTCTTGTAGACTTTTACATGAGACTGTTTGAGGATAAAGTCAGTATTCAATCCTTTGAGCTTCAATCTGAAATTAGATCAAAGCTGTGTTTCCTAGAAAATCTTTCAAGTATACTTCTGAAGGCGCTGACTGCAGAAGAGCACATGGAACTTGCACTGTAGTGAACAATGTTAACTACTAACAAACAATTTTCTTTTGTTTTCTATGTCATCTCCCTTTGAGCACAAGCAGTAACAATATAATCAAGATGTCCCCATATCAAACAAATTGGAAAAAACATTTTAAGAATTGTTAACACAATCATAAGAAATACACCCCAAATAAGGGTATCTGAAAAACCATATGATCTATGCAACTTTGTTTATTTGTGACCACTGCCATGCTTATGTTAGATGTAGCCAACCAGAGATAAAATTTAAACAGAATTCTTCTGTCTGTACACAGGGATATAAAATCAACAAATATTTGTTGTAATAATAAGTATAATGCCCTCAGACACTGTGTTCAAAGCCAGTGACTGCTATTACTGGAAGAACATAGAAACATAGAAAATAGGTGCAGGAGTAGGACATTCGGCCCTTCGAGCCAGCACCACCATTCAATATGATCGTGGCTGTTCATCCAAAATCCGTACACCATTCCTGCTTTTCCCCCATATCCCTTGATTCCGTGACGAAGTGCAAAGGAAGATCCCGCATTGTACAAGAAGGTCAATATGATCTTTGGAACGTGTTCAGGAATGCCAAGAGCGAATTACAAAACAAATTGGAGGTTCAATTCAATCAAGTGATGCCAAGCGATTGTGGAAGGGCCTGAATACTATCACCTGCTACAAGCTGAAATTGGGGCGTAATCTCTGGTGACAACACATCCATTTGATCGATATAGCTTGATGTGCTCAATGTTTTGAACAGACAAACAAAGTTCCACCAAGCAGCCTCACCGCAGACACCACTGGCCCTATGTCATACATCTTGGTGGCAGAAGACAGACTAAACTCTTGGAAGATGGTCGGCCCAGAGGGAGTTATTGTATTTTCATTTTATTATCCTGCACCATCGTGTAGCTTTGCACTCAACATTGTATTTATTGTTGCATTTTTTCTATTGTTCACTCTGTGACCTTCATGTGAACAAGGAATTTCATTGCCCCTTGATGTATATGGCAATAAACTAAACTGAATTTGAATTTGATCAAATGAAATGGTGGACATCCACAGTCTCTTCCCCAGTTAGGGGAGTCTAAAACTTGAGTGCATAGGTTTAAAGTAAGGTGAGAAAAATTAAAAGGAATCCAAGGGCAACTTTTTCCACACAAATGGTGGTGAGTAAATGGAATAAACCGCCAGAGGAACTGGTGGAGGTACAATTATGACTGGGACATGGACAGGATAGGTTTGGACATATATGGGTCAAGCACAGGTAAATGGGGCTAGCTCAGTTAAGCAACTTTGTTGGATTGAACAAGGTGGGCCAAACAGCCTGTTTCCATGCTATTTGACTCGATGACTCTTAATAGTCCCAGCATAAACAGGAATTATGCCACACTTCACAAAACAAATTTTAAAAATAATTACTTTCCTGGTTAGAAATGGACCAGACCAGCGACCAAATTGTTGATTCTCAGTAAGTCAAAAATTTGTAAGACCACTAAAAATTGATCTAACATCCTTGCTACTGATTTTAATACTAAAATTAAACTTGTAAACTTGGATTCATGAGAGACCCTAATGACAATTGTTTAACATTTCAAGTCAAGACGAAATTTAGCTTCAGCTCAAATATAAATGTTGCAACTGGTTGGAAGGAACAAACAAATAAAAACTTCAGTCTTCCAAACGATGTGGTCATAATCTTAATAATAATAATACATTTTATTTGTCATATGTAGGTTGGCATAGGGTCAACGGTACAATGAAATGTATTTGACAAGACAACGGATCACCTCAGCAGTAATATTCCAAGGATAAATAAGATAAAAAATAACATTAGTAAGGTAAAAAGACAATATTAAAAAAAGGTAAAAAGATAATATTAAAAATAATCAACATATATGATTTGAAATGTGTTTATGAGTTCAGAAGTCTGATGGCCTGATGGTAGAAACTGTTCTTAGGTCTGGTGGTACACGCAGCCATACTCCTGTATCGTCTGCCTGATGGTAACAAGAACAGCCTGCGTGCTGGGTGGCTGTGGTCCTAGATGATGCTGCGTGCCTTCCACTGGCACCGCTGGTAGAAAATGTCCTGAATGGCTGGGAGACAGTTGCCAGTGATGTACTGTGCCGTCTTCACCACTCTCTGTAGTGATTTGTGGCTGTGGGCAGAACAGTTCCCGTACCAGACTGTAATGCAGCCCGTCAGCAGGCTCTCGATGGTGCATCTGTAGAAGTTTGTGAGGATGCTGGCGTTCATGCCAAACTTCCTCTGTCTTCTCAGGAAAAAGAGCCGCTGGTGGGCCTTCTTTGTTATTGTGTCCGTGTGGTGTCCAGGAAAGGTCCTCATTGATGTGCACACCGAAGAACTTAAAGCTGCTGACCCTTTCAACCTCAGCATCACCGATGTGGATGGGGAGGTGTCCACTCCCCCGCTGTCTCCTGTAGTCCACAATCATCTCTTTAGTTTTACTGACATTGAGAGAGAGGTTATTTTCCTGGCACCAGCTGTTCTGTGCTTTTAACTCCTTCCTATAGGCCTTCTCATTGTTGTCTGTGCAGAGGCCCAAGATGGTCGTGTCGTCAGCAAACTTTAGGATGCTGTTTGAGCTGTGCTTAGCAGTACAGTCGTGCGTGAACAGGGAGTACAGGAGAGGACTGAGCACACAGCCCTGTGGTGTGCCTGTTTTGAGGATCAGTGAGGAAGAGGTGTGGCTGCCAATTCTCACCACCTGGGGCCAGCCCGTCAGGAAATCGAATATCTATCCACAGATGGAGGTCTCCAGTCTCACATCAAGGAGCTTGGGGACGAGTTTTGAGGGAATAATTGTGTTGAATGCCGAGCTGTAGTCGATAAAGAGCATTCTCGCATATGTATTTCCTTTGTCCAGGTGGGTGAGAGCAGTATGTATTGCCATGGCGATGGCATCGTCCGTGGCCCTGTTTGGTCTATATGCAAACTGAAGAGGGTCCAAGGTGTCAGGGAGAGAGGAGCAGATGTGAGTTTTGACTAGTCGTTCGAAGCACTTCATGATGACTGATATCAGTGCGACAGGACGGTAGTCATTTAAACAGGAGGTTAATGGTTTCTTTGGAACAGGAAGAACGATGATGGATGCTTTGAAGAAGGTGGGAACCACAGACTGACTCAGAGAGAGGTTGAAGATGTTGGTGAACACATCTGCCAGTTGATCAGCACACGCTCTGAGGGCCCGCCCTGGAATACCATCCGGCCCTGGAGCTTTGCGGTCGTTGACTTTTTTGAAGGACCGCCTCAGGTCTGCTGTTTGTAAGGACAATGTGGTAGTCCCCCTGCACACCTGTGGACTCATGGTGGGCGCTGTGTTGTCTGCATCGAACCGGGCGTAAAAGGTGTTAAGCTCGTCCGAGAGCGATGCGGTAGGCTGAACAGTGCTCCTGTTTTTCCCTTTGTAGTCTGTGACGCAGTGTAATCCACTCCACATGCGTCTGGAGTCCGAGCTGTAGTAGTTAGATTCCACTTTGTTTCTGTCGTCTCTCTTGGCTTTCCTGATGGACTTCCGGAGGACCTTGTAGGCGTTGAGGTCGCCTGAGTTGAAGGCAGTAGTCCATGCTTTGTTTAACACGGATTTCCCGTCCGACCCAGCGTTTCTGATTTGGATAAGTGCAGATGGCTTTTGGAACCACATCATCGATGCACTTACTTATGTAGCCTAAGACAGAGTCTGTGTATTCATTGATATTGCCTTCTGCTGCGTCTTCAAACATCTGCCAGTCAGTTGTGTCAAAGCAGTTCTGTAAGGCCTCATCAACCTCATTGTTCCATTTATATATGACCCTGGAAACCGTTTTTTCCTGTTTTAGTTTCTGCCTGTATGCAGGCAGCAGTAGAATGGAACAGTGATCTGTCTTACCAAAAGCAGGGCGAGGGAGGGGCTTATAGCAGTCTCTGAATGGGGTGTAACAATGGTCCAGGGTCTGCTCTCCCCTAGTGGGAAAAGTGATGTGTTCGAAGTATTTTGGGAGAACCTTCTTCATATTGGCTCTGTTGAAGTCTCCCAGAACAATGAACGCAGCCTCAGGATGGGAGTTCTCCAGCTCATTTACAATCCCATACAGTTCGTCCAGGGCTAGAGATTTATCAGCCTGTGGGGGGGATGTAAGCAGCAGTAAGGAGGACTGAACTGAACTCTCTGGGGAGGTAGAAAGGTCTAGCTTTAATGGTCAACAGTTCCAGAACCGGGGAGCAGTGTATAGTTAAAACGCAGACATCCATGGCCCACGAAGAGTTAACCATAAAGCACACTCCCCCTCCTCTCGACTTGCCTGAGTCCTTCGTTCTGTCTTGTCGATAGACGGAAAAACTCTCCGGAGTGATGGCACAGTCAGGTACGCTGGTCTCCAGCCACGTCTACGTGAACGCCAGAACACAGCAGTTCTTAATGTCCCGATGGTGTTCGATCTTGTAAAGATTTTTTGACTGTCCTGCTATTCCAACTTGTTACTTCAATTTCAATAAACATAACAGGAGTGGAAGGGAAGACTTCATTATTTATTTAATTTTGTGTTTAACCAGCTTTACCTGCAGGAATGATGTTATCTGTGCTTCAAGCTCCGGATCTTCATGCAAATTTGCCTGGAGAGAATCAAGTCTTTCCTCCAGTTTATTCAGCTCTTCTGACAACCCATCTTCAGATAACCTTGGACACGGCAGAGTTAGAAGTTAATAAATGTATTTTCCCGGATCTTCTCAATCCTAAATTTGTAATTTTGGAACTTCTGTGTAAATGCATTAAGATTCGCTGAAATCTTATATAGTCTCCATCAGTCAAAGAAATGATTTAATGTTCACTCCATGTTATGCTCTTTATTAAATATGTCAGGTTATCTCTCAAAATAGAAGCCACTAAATGCAGTTGGCTTTCAATGTTTGTTACTTATGACTAATAGCTGTTGACCATGAGGGTAATCTAACTATATTTGAATCAATGCAAGATGGATGATTTCATCATGGAAAGCAAGGATATAGAACATTTATAGTCCTAAAGTAAATGAGAGATAATAAGACACAAAAAGCTGGAGTAACTCAGTGGGACAGGCAGAATCTCTGGAGAGAAGGAATGGGTGACGTTTCAGGTTGAGACCCTTCTTCAGGCTGGTTAGGGATAAGGGAAACGAGAGATATAGACGGTGATGTAGAGAGATAAAGAACAATGAATGAAAGATATGCAAAAAACTAACGATGATAAAGGAAACAGGCCATTGTTGGCTGTTTGTAGGGTGAAAATGAGAAGCTAGTACGACTTGGGTGGGGGAGAGATAGAGAGAGAAGGAATGCTACACAGAAAAGTCTGCGTAGGAATGGGAAGGGGCAACTGGGAGATCAGGTTGGTTCACGTGGGCTGAGCGAAGGTGTTCCGCGAAACGATCGGCCAGTCTGCGTTTGGTCTTGCCGATGTATAAGAGTCCACATCTTGAACAACGGATACAGTAGACGAGGTTGGAGGAGGTGCAAGTAAATCTCTGCCTAACCTGAAAGGACTGTCGGGGTCCCTGGACAGAGTCGAGGGAGGAGGTATAGCGACAGGTGTTGCATCTTCTGCAGTTGCTGGGGAAGATACCTGGGGACGGGGCGGTTTGGGTGGGAAAAGATGAGTTAACAAGGGAGTTGCGGAGGGAACGGTCTCTGTGGAAGGCGGAAAGGGGTGGAGATGGGAAAATGTGACTAGTGGTGGGATCCCGTTGGAGGTGATGTAAATTTCAAAGGATTATGTGTTGTATGCGACGGCTGATGAGCTGGAAGGTAAGGACTAGGGGGACTCTGTCTCTGTTGTGACTAGGGGGAGGGGTAGCAAGGGCGGAGCTGCGGGGTACCGAGAAGACAGGAGTGAGGGCCTCATCTACGAAGGGAGAGGGGAACCCCTGTTCCCTAAAGAATGAGGACATCTCGGATGTCCTAGTATGGAACACCTCATATTGGGCGCAGATGCGGTGTAGACGGAGGAATTGGGAGTAGGGGATAGAGTCTTTGCAGGAAGCAGGGTGGGAAGCAGTGTAGTCGAGATATTTGTGGGAATCAGTGGGTTTGTAATAGACGTCAGTCAATAGTCTATTTCCCATGATGGAGACTGTGAGATCAAGAAAGGGGAGCGAGGTGTCGGAGATAGTCCAAGTAAATTTGAGTGCAGGATAAAAATTGGTGGTGAAGTTGATGAAATCCAT
Source organism: Rhinoraja longicauda (assembly GCF_053455715.1). NCBI lineage: Eukaryota > Metazoa > Chordata > Chondrichthyes > Rajiformes > Arhynchobatidae > Rhinoraja > Rhinoraja longicauda. The sequence goes on along the minus strand of NC_135967.1, from coordinate 33,521,336 downwards.
GAGTTCTTCATGGGTTCAGGAGGTAGCACCGATGCAGTTATCAATGTAATGTAGATAGAGTTCAGAGATGGGGCCAATGTATGCCTGGAACAGGGATTGTTCAACTTACCCTACAAAGAGGCAGGCATGGCTCAGGCCCATGCTACACCTTGGACTTGGAGGAAGTGAGAAGAGTCAAAGGAGAAGTTGTTGAGGAAGAGGACCAGCACTGCTAGGCGGAGTAGAGTGTTAGTAGAGGGAAATTGGATGGTTCTGTGGTTGAGGGAGAAACGGAGGGCTTTAAGGCCTTCCTGGTGGGGAATGGAGGTGTAGAGTGACTGAACGTTCATAGCAAAGATGTGGGAGTGGGGGCTCAGAAAGCAGAAGTCATTAAAGAGATGAAGGGCATGTGAGGTATCCTGGACATAGGTCAGGAGAGATTGGACCAGCGGGGATAGGATAGAGTCGAAGTACGTGGAAAACATTTCCGTGGGACAGGAGCAGGCAGAAACAATGGGTCTGCCAGGGCAGTTGTGCTCGTGGATTTTGGGAAGAAGGTAAATAAGAGGAGATAATAAGATATGTATTACATGAAGAAATGTTGGCGTGCAGTAGGTAAGTCAGATTTGTTGGGTTTCTGACTCCACAGTGATGGCGGTGCAATGTCAAGTAGGGCTGTCGGGAAGAAAATTCATCCTACCTAGCAGCTTCACCAATGTGTTCCAGTTTATCCGGAAAGGAGAGAAGGTTCTTGTCTTTTTTTCCTGCCTCCTGTTGAAGAAGGAAGTGTTAATTCTGTCAAAGAAATGAGCTGCCATGGATTTCTGACATGAAGACACTCAAATTCACCAGAGGGAGGAACTCTGCTCCAAGCCATTGAAATTCAAACAAATCCCAAGTTTGCATATACCATTTTTGTGATTAATTTAAATGGTAAATTACAAACTTCAGCCTCAGTAATTTAATGCATTTCAGTCCCTCAGTGCATCATTTAAATTTTATTTTAATTTTATCATGTAGGATGACTCCTGGGATGTGGACTTCATCACAAAGATTAGATATATATAATTAGAGCAGAATTTGTCGCACAGGGAGCCAAGTGGCAAAGAATGCAGCCTTGCGGGACACAGATGCTAAATATTATCATGAAAGATGTCTTGTTACTTATCCTTACTGATTATTTTGTGCATGGAGAGGTCTTCTTTATGTCAGAGGTTAAGAGGAAAGCTTGCAGTGAAAACTGATGAAGAAATAAGCCGCAGCAACAACTGAAAATGAAATCAAAACCTGGAAAGTATGAAGGTCAAAAATAAATCGGCTACCTTAAGTTTGTTAACCATACTTTTAAATACATGTGTTTTAGAGAGCATAAATTGTCTCATGTACAATGTGCAATGATAGAAACAAAAGTATTTTTGATAGGCAGAGCCACACCTTCATATATGTTTATTGTCAAGCTGTTAACATTTCTCTCTTAGGTCCATGGTTTAACTTATCTTTCTGATAAATAAAACCAGTTCAGACATCGTTGAGATTTTTATTGGATTTATGCTCCTATAAGGAAAATCTAAATAACTCAAGTAAAATAACATACATAAAAGCAAAGTAACTACTTAAAAGACAAAGTTTCCTAAAGATTGAAATATTTCAGATGAAAAAAGTAATAAAATTCAAAGGTATTATTTTTGGAAGCTCAATTTTACTTAGAACTTAGGGCTGCCAAAAACATTGTGCAAATGCCAATAAATGTAAACCCTGACAGAACAGGTATTTCTGAAATTGCTCATATGTTGCAAAACATACCTGGCTAATAAAGTATGATTATGATGATGATGATGATTATGATTTATGATCAAACACATTAAACTGCAGCAGAGATGAGTTTTGGTTATTTCTCTGAGCCAGAAAGACCTTTACAAAAGCTCATTAAGGTCAGTCCATGTTCTTTTGTCAGTTTTAGTTATAAACTAGACTGAGGTAGACCCGTTGGGTCCAAATCTCTCCTGCGGGCCTCTCCTGGGGCAACCCTCCCCCAACTGATGATCCTGCAGGCCCGGCAACCCTCTTCAACTGACTAAGCCTGTTGCCGGGCGGGGTGTGTCCCCCCGGGGTCGTGGGCAGACGATGGGGGACAGGGAAGGAGAGAGGGTGCCACTCACCTCGGCCCCATGACGCTAGCGCTGCAGTCAGAGCGAGCCGTGGACCCAAAGCCTCTCCTGCATTTTGCATTCTTGAGAATGCTTCCATTGGCACAATTATAAAGCACCTGCCACTGTGCTACATCCAAACAACAAAACTGCAGTAAACCCCTTAAATTCAATGGTTTATCAAAGCGTTACTTCCTTCCCTGATTCTAAAACAAGGGGAGATATTATTTCTTACTGCATTTCTGTTTCCAAGCCAACAACAAAACAACTAACATTCAAATAAAGGGAACCTGCAATAAGGGTTTGGTTTATTTTTAGAATACTTACCATGGCCACAAAGTGCATCAGGTTCATGCCAGGTTTATTTGCTCTTATGTCAGCGAGTTTCAATAATGATGCAATGCGAAATCCTGCAGCATTTCCTGAATATCCTCCCTGCAAATGAAACAAGGAAACTACATAGACACAAGGAATTGCAGACAATAGTTTACAAAACTATAAAACTGTGCGTGGTGATGAAAACAATGTGATTTGTTTTTGTAATTAGAATCCTGTAAGCATCCTGGTGAATCTTCTGCACCCTTTCCAGTTTAACAGCATCCTTCCCATAGCAAGGCAACTAAAATTGCACACAATGCTCCAAATGTGGCCTCACCGACATCTTGTCCAGCTATAGCATGAAGCCCCCTCCCATAATATCCTTATCGATAAACCCTTTTCTCATTTTATCTGAAATGTCAACTCTGTTTCTCTCTCCATTGATTCTGCTCTACCTCTCTGAGTGCTTCCTGAACTATCTGTTTATGTTAGTTGTTGCGTAATTGGCTATCACGGACACTTGGCCAATGATACATCGAAGGTTGTTGAAACATCCCACCTCCCCCAACATCTCATAATCTCTATCTCTGTTCAGGGTGTGGATAGTTTAAACACTTCTCCTCGTTAGCAGCCTCTCTTGTCACTTACATAATGCCGTACCTTTCCCTTCTGAATTATCTCACTTACATCGTATCAAACTGTTGAGCAGGAAGAAAGTGAAAGCACTCAATCACTCTCAACCACTAACTCAAATATTGGCACTCTGTGTATAATGAGGGATAGTTTAATGGTAGAATCCCAAGTAAGTCACCAAGCAGTTGGAAGTCATATGCCAGCTCTCCAGAGAGGAAGGTCATTCACCAGTTCTGCACCAGCAACTCAATTGAAACCAAAAACTCATCACCTTGTAAATATAGGCTGATGGGTTGCACATACAGAGAGTTGTGATATTTTCAGGCCTGTCCCAAAATCTCAATCTCGACTGCAGCACAGCAGAAGCCACCCAACATTTGAATGCATAAAGAAAGCTCACACTTTTGGAATGATGACTCAGGAATCCTGTGTTTAAAGGAGCCTCACAGCACTCCATCAATCTCTTCTCCCACTGATTACCAAATTATTATAGGCTGGTTCCAGGTAAGTGGCAGTGCTTCTCAATCTCACGACGGAAGCTTGTAGCTCCTACTATTACCATTCCCCCAGCCATCTCACGATTGCCCATCAACCAATTATTCCACACAGCAAGGCGGCAATCATCCACAACCTGTCTGCAGACACCAAGGGAGTACTGTAAATTAGTAATATGACATTGAAGATGGGTATTAGAGATTTGCACTTGAGTAATTAGTCAGTGTTTATATGATTTGGGGGTTTAGCATTAATTCCATGTATAAAATCCAGCCTTTCACAATCGATAATGAGTCAGATGCAGAGATGAGCTGCGATAAAATGGGGATATTGAGGGACGTGCATCATCCCCAAGCAGATCTGGTCATCGTGTAAGAATCATTCTTAATCGCCAGTAAAGTTGCTGAGGAGTCTTATTCCTGATCTAGTTATGTACTTGCAGCGAAAAATCTCCAACAGAGCTGTTGAAGAGGCAAGTTTGAAACTGTGCCTCATTTAGCAATGAGGATAAATCATTCCAAGTCAATTTTATTGGCCCCCACTGCTGTAACCATTCCACACACCCTTCCAAGTGACCTAGAATTTCTAGGCCATCAGCCTGAGACTGATGCAGGAATGACAAAATATTTTGGCAATAAGCAAATTAATTCAAAACATGATCATGAATTCCACACTATTAGTTTTACTCAGATCTAAATACTTACCGCATTCATCAAGTTTCCTGCCTTCAACACCAACCTCAATATAGTGTGCAATTCATGACAATTCTGCAGTTCTGCAAGACAACAAAAGCATTGTGCACATTCAGACATGTCTCACTTGTGCAAACATCAATACCACTGTTGTATGCACTGCCAGCATATAAAGACTTCTGCAAGCATGATTTCCTGTTTCACAGTTTCAGAATATTAGGGTAAGCCTTCTCTCTGTAGGATAGGATGAGCAGGGCAAGATTTCTGACTGGGATCATTGAAATAGTATGTCAAGAAAATATTGATTTTGAAAGTATTCTGAGATTCAAAATTGATAGATATGGGTTGTGTTTACTTCTGGTCTGAATGGTGGATACATTTCTCCCACAATTGGCCATCTATAGGTGTTTTGGTTCAATGCTTGACTTCAGCTCTCTGCTTGCAAAATAGTGCTATTCATAAAGAGTTGATGAAGAGTTCGTTATTTTAAGTGTGGCAAACTCTCGAATCATGGAAATATACAGCACTGAAATGGGCCCTTACAGCTCACCTTGTCCATGCTGACCATGATACTTATCTGCCTAATCCTATTTACCACTCATTTCCCTCTGCCCTTTTTTTAAATCCCAGAATATGTCTTAATGAATTTTAACCAATGTCTATCTAGTGTCTATCTCAACTGGGAACTCATTCAAAATATTCACCATAATCTGTGTGGAAAATGTCCCCTGCAGATGTCCTTTAACTTTTACACCTATTACCTACAACCTGCAGCCTCGATGGAAAAAGCTTCTATCTATCCTAACCATGTCCCTCATAATTTTATTTAACCTCTATGTTTGTAACAAAGTGTGAGGATATGAATTAACTGCATGTGTTTCCAGGCACAGAATTGTATGGCTTAAGTTTGTTTCAGGATCTTACCATGAGCAGCCTCCATCAATACGGAAACAGATGCCAGAAGTGATTGTACTTGTGGCTCAAATTCTTCCTTCAGGATCATAGCTTCCAAATGTAGGCAGTAGCTGCAAAATAAACAACATTCATTTCCAAAGAACAGAATAAGCAATAAGCAGAATATGCAAAAACATAACATGAGGAGCAAGGCCGGTATGAGGGGTCTGACCTTCCTTGTCCTCAAGGTCGACTGCGGGAGGTGCCCTCAGAGTGCAAAGGAGGACAGGCGAGGTGAGGGCTCGCTGGTCGATCCATACGTCCAAAGAAGGCGATGGCTGGAGGCTCGCACCAGCATGGGGTTTACATGGATCGGGCACCGCTCATAAGAACCCGAGCGTGGAATGGACTTCAAAAATGGCACCAAACCCTGGGCTCAGTAGACTATTTCTGGACACTTTGCTAATTAGGACTGTGCCGAGGTATGGCAATGATTTACTGGACTGTTTATAAGAATAGAATTTCACTCTGCATTTGCGCATGTGACAATAAAAGTACCATTGATCCATTGAACCGTTGAAGATTTCCTGAAACACCAGAGTTTGCAACAGATACAAAGAGAGAAAAATATTAGTTTGCCAATATCACTATCTGGTTTCATATATGGCTTTATTTCATAGTTATTATTGAGTCAGTTCAAGAGGAGGTAAACTTGATCCATCAATCCTCTCAGTGTTGAGGTTAAATCAAGAAGATGGGTGTGACACAGTTCTGAACTGCCATTGTATTACATTGATAATCTAGCTAAAATCAATGCTTTAAGTTCCCTCATCTGTGTTCTTGGGGACCAACTAAATACAATTAAACACAATATTTCACAGAGCTTCTCTGGTGCCATGTGTTAACATAATTCGAGTGGTAGTATCATATGATTGGCAAAATCTTGATTTACTTCATGTTGGAGTAAAAACCACATCCTGTTGCAATTCAATGTTGGTTTCTTTTTATCGTGATAATATGATGCTAAACATCTTGCAGATACTTTTTATTGCAAAACCTTAGCACTGCAGTATCAAATCTCCTCCAATTAACACCTACAGGTATAAACCGAAGAGAGCAACAAATGTTTGTACAGCAGGAAAACGTTGTTAGGGTATTTAAACCAAGGCTAATGCATGCCGGTTTAATTAAACACGTTATACTATTTCCAGATGTGTTTTACATATTTATATGAAGTAAATTTGTATTTATACTCGTATCTTAAATATTAATAATGTCGTCCGTTAGTGTAAATTTCTGAGTGCTAACATTTTTCCGATCCCTTTCTATTATTTTGTACTGTTCAAACTAAATAAATCTGGACAGAACTTTAGGTTTTGTATTGAGGCACAGCAAAATAGTTTTGTCTGCCTTTTGAAATGACAGGAGAACTTGGAGAATCTCCCTACAACTCACGGTAAAGTGATGTATTACAGTCCAGGTTAGCCATATCCTAAACTAAATACAACTGTACTTACAAATGAATTTTATCTGTTCTTGGAAAATGTTGTTAAACAATAAGCTGGAGAAGAGTCATTGTGAACATGTTTAACCTGTGGCAAGGGAGAAATGTAGTTAAAATAAGTGTTGAAGAAAGGAGGGGTGTGAGGGAGGAATTGCAATGGAGGCAAAGGCTTCAGCAGAGCTGGTCTTTGCTGCAAAAGAGGAGTTCAGAATTGTCATTGCTCCTTCGTATTGCCCTGTAGCTGCTGTTTATTGCCAGGAGAAGGTGACACCACATGTAATCCAGCCACGTGTGACTAACCGTGGACCATCAGCTTTGTGCGCTTAGATCCATCAGATCGGTGAGACAGAGGTGAGACAGAGGTTCACCTGCACCTCCTCCAACCTCATCTATTGCATCCGCTGCTCTAGATGTCAACTCATCTATATCGGCGAAACCAAGCGCAGGCTCGGCGATCGCTTCGCTGAACACCTGCGCTCGGTCCGCATTAACGCCACTGATCTCCCGGTGGCCCAGCACTTCAACTCCCCCTCCCATTCCCAGTCTGACCTCTCTGTCATGGGCCTCCTCCAGTGCCATAGTGAGGCCCGCCGGAAATTGGAGGAGCAGCACCTCATATTTCGCCTGGGCAGTTTGCGGCCCGGTGGTATGAACGTTGACTTCTCCAACTTCAGATAGCTCCTCTGTCCCTCCCTTCCCCTCCTCCTTCCCAGATCTCCCTCTATCTTCCTGTCTCCACCTATATCCTTCCTTTGTCCCACCCCCGACATCAGTCTGAAGAAGGGTCTCGACCCGAAACGTCACCCATTCCTTCTCTCCCGAGATGCTGCCTGACCTGCTGAGTTACTCCAGCATTTTGTGAATAAATCCATCAGATCGTAGTCATGTGAAGAGATGTGAGCATGATTTACCATCTTGGACCAGGTAGATAAGCAGTTGTGTAAATACAGTATATCTTTCAAGTGTAAAGCAACACTTTGTGTGCTGCTGCGCAGTGTAATATGTTCAAAAGCTTCAATACATTCCACTGGTGTCATTTAAATTGATATTCCTTTTAGTTGCTGTCCAGAAATATTAACAACGTGTTTTATTTCTCCATGTGTTATTGCCCTGAGCAAAAAACAAACTGCTGGAGGAATTCGGCAGGTTGAGCAGCATGTGCAAGGGGTAAGGAATTGTTGATTTTTCGTGTCGAGATTCTGCATTGAGAGGACCTGATGTAGAGACTAGACCCAAAACAACGACAATTCCTTCCCCACCCCTGCACCTCACCCCCCCCCCCCCCATCCCCCATAGACGCTACTCAACCCGCTGGGTTCCACTAGCAGGTTTTTTTCCATTCCAAGTTCCAGCCTCTGTAATCTCTTGCCTCTGTTAATGTCCTACCTTGGCACTCTCACCAGGAGCAGCATGAAGAGATCTGCCTCCGGCAGTTTATTCTGGTCTCCTTGAAACATTTTTAGATGTTTCACCTGAAACAGTACAAATCCAAATAAAATATTCGGTGACATTATTTGCATATATAGTCTTGCACCTTGAGGCACATGCAACAGGAATAATATATTTATTATATTCCAGTTGTACCTCACCTACCATTGTATGAAAAATGATGTCATATATTGTTTAACAATCTTGACAAAATATTTCTATATATTTGAATCCAAACTACCAAGTCAACATGTGGGACTTTATCAAATGCCTTACTAAAGTCCATGTAGATTACATCCACTACCCTATTCTCACCAATCACCTTTGTCAACTCAAAACACTCGATCAAGTTTAGAAGACATTGCCTGCTGTGGACAAAGTCATGCTGTCTGTCTCTAATTAGCACAGTCTCTGCCAAATATAAATACTTTCTATCCTGAAGAATCTTCTACAAAGGCTTTCCTACCACTGTTGTGAGGCTCACCACCTATAATTTCCTAGATTATCTCTATTTACCTTCTTAAACAAAGAAAAAAAATTGGTTATTCTCCAGTCATCTGGGAGCTCGCCTGTGATGGGAGAAGATACAAAGATCTTTGCCAAGACCCCTGCAATCTCCTCCATTGCCTCTCTCAATAATCTGGGAGAATGTCCATCAGGCTCTGGGGTCTTACAGGGCCGTCTTAACGCATGGGCCTGATGGGCACTTGCCCGGGGCCCCACGAGCATAGGGGCCGCATGCTGATCTGTGTATGTTAAGTGACTTGCAATAAATAAATACTACTTTAAAAATGTAGGTTCAATAAGTGCTTTTTTCGCAACATTTTCGGTCCCTAAGTGTTTTTTCCGCAACATTTTCCATCCCTAAGTGCTTCTCACAGCGATCTGTTTCGCAACAATTAGCTCCCTAAGTGCTTTGCTTTTCCATCCCTAAGTGCTCTCACAGCGATCTGTAAGTACTTTTCGCAACAATGTAGCACCCTAAGTCCATCGCTAAGTGCTTTTCGTTAAGTGCTTTTCGCCGGCACGACAGGGGGGGGCTGGTAGGGAAAGGGGGGTGGGGGAGAGTAACGGTGGGGGTGACGGGGAGGGTGGGAGGAGGAGAGAGTGGGGGTGGGAGGAGGCAGAGTGGGACTGGGGAGGGGACAGCAAGGGTGGGGGTTGGTGGTGGGGGGGAAGAGAGAGTGGGGGAAATGGGGGTGCTGGGGAAAGGGGGTGGCGGAGAGTAACAGTTGGTCTGGGGGAGAGAGAATGGGGGAGTCTGAGAATGGGCACTGGGGAGGGGGACAACAGGGGTCGTGAAATTGTGTTTAGGATTTTTCTTCAGAGCCCCACTCATGCACTCCATTCCCCCCTTAATCCCCCTTAAAACTCCCCCAGACCTGTGCTGCATTAACTTAAATTGGTTTCAGGGTTTTTTTTTAAGAGCCCCACTCACCCACTCCATCCACACCCCCTCAACTCCACTTATCATCCCACCCCCCACAACCCACCTCATCCCCCCTTATCCTCTTCTCACCCACTCCATCCCCCCAGCCCCCTTATCCCCCCTCTCTTCCACCCTCCATTCATCGACCATTTACATTTTTATTCCTGTGAGTAGTTGTCGTAGGGGCCCCAGTACACTGCTTTGCCCGGGGCCCATAATGCTGTAAAGACGGCCCTGGGGTCTTATCCACGTTAATGCTTTTCAAGGGATCCAACATCATCACTTTTGTGATCTCAAAATGTCAGAGCCTATTAGTATACGGTGGCACAGCGGTAGAGTTGCTGCCTTACAGTGAATGTAGCGCCGGAGACTCAGGTTCGATCCTGACTACGGGCGCCGTCTGTACGGAGGTTGTACGTTCTCCCCGTGACCTGCGTGGGTTTTCTCCGAGATCTTCGGTTTCCTCCCACACTCCAAAGACGTACAGGTATGTAGGTTAATTGGCTGGGCAAATGTAAAAATTGTCCCTAGTGTGTGTAGGATAGTGTTAATGTGCAGGGATCGCTGGGCAGCGCAGACTCGGAGTGCCGAAGGGCCTGATTCCGCGCTGTTTCTCTAAATCTAAATCTAAAAAATCTAAATCTATACCCCACACTGATCTCACTATCTTACATAGCCTTCTCCTTGGTGCATATTTGATTCATGCTCGAAAACAAAATGTCAAGAAGAAATGTCAATAAGTTATTATTAGCATTATAATATTTATTCTCATTGCAATGACAGCTCTGATATAATATTTGGGAGATACAAATAAAGACTCATTTGTATGCTGTTGATTTGTAACAGTTGAATTGATGAAATAAATGGAGCAATTGCCCTGAAGGTATCTGATTTGCTTTTGGAAATAGTCAAAAACGTCAATATTTTGGCTAATATTATGATGAAGAAGGATTTTTACAAATGAAATTAAATCATATAAATGAAGTCACTGTAAAACATCATATACATATATTGGAGATAAAAGTTTTCTGCTCTTTCGTTAATTTGGCAGTAAAGGTCAAGTTGCTGTGCCTAGATTTTGTTGGCCTTAAGTTCATTGGTAAGATTTAAGGGTTCTCTGAGAAATTACTGCAGCGAAAGCAATCTGCAGAGTAGGTTAAATAGATTTTAATTTAGTTTTCCGAAGCTCTGTGCCAAATACAAATCCTTGTAACAAAAGAATTTACCTCTTCAGCTTCTGGCAACAGTTTCAACAACTTAGTCAATTCTTCAGATCCATATCCTTTTGTTGTTCCATGTCTAATGTCTTCCACAATCTCTTTCGCAGATCTTTGGTGTTTAAAAAAATGATCAACTCAGTACTATATTATTAATACAGAAAAGGTTACAGTAAGATCACATGATTGTTTCAGCAGCTCAAGTGATATTAAACATTTCTTCAAATGGAGGGAAAGTTAGTCTAAATACTAAGTCAGCACTCTTTACTACTTATTCCCACCTCCATTTTTGAAACATCAAGTAAATAATGCTCTTTCCAATGAAATAAATTTGTGTTTCCTTTCAGGGCTAAGAAAATGGAATTCCTGCTCACCAATAGCCAGTAAATCAAACCTAGTGTCCAAAGTCATATTATTAGTATGGAACAACATGAATCAATCCAACAGATGATAAATCTTTATTACAAAAAATGGACAATACAGTTAATGCTTGATGTCTCCAAACGTATTGCTAGTTTATTTATTGAATTGATGGCTGTGAGGTCTGGAATTTAAGTGTGATTGTGTTGATGAGGAATTGTGAACAGATTCAGGCACAGAGCACAGCAGGCCTTTTATTGTAAGAACCCCTTCCAGCAATTATCTAGCAATAGCTACAGGCTGGAGAGAAATTATCAAAATGAAAATGACTGTACTGAACAAGACATTAGTCTAAATAAAATAAAACTAACAGCTGATAATAAACTTTCAAATGCAATAAAAATAAAAAAGAACAATGAAAAATCCAGGCACCGTCTGTGGAAAGAGAAACAGTTAACGTTTCAGGTCTAGGACTCGTTATCTGGGCTCAGCAGTTATTTCATTGGTGCAAGATACGGGACAGGCAGTGTCTCTGGAGAGAAGGAATGGGTGACGTTTCGGGTCGAGACCCTTCTTATTTGTTCAACTAATGTTCCACAATTAGCATGTTAACAAATGTAGTAAGATTATATTTAAAAATATCATACTTTATAAATCACCTGGAACAATTAGATACCAATTTTGGGGGATTTTACAGGGATCGGTTCCAGTATTACCTTTGTAGTGTATTTAATTCATGCTGACTCAGACCATAAATCTGGAATTGGTGGGGTTGAATAACTTATTCCAGAATTACTACAATGATTTTCCTTGGCAATACTGTTTTCCTTGCAAACTATTCTCCACATGTAATTGCATTGTATACCACACCATTCTTCTCTTGTTATCCTGTAGCAAAGTGTATAGCCATATGCAGCTTATCAAAGAAAGATTTATGTTGAGTTTTTCAGGATATTGCAAAATGTATCACTGCCGGTTACAATACAATACAATACAATACAATACAATACAATACATCTTTATTGTCATTGTACAGGGGTACAACGAGATTGGGAATGCGCCTTCCATACGATGCAATAAATTAATTAGCTAATCAGTATAAATTTAGACAACCCAGTGAAACAAAATTAGAAAAAGTTTTAAAACAGAATAAAATGCAAGTAGGTCTGTGTCGCTGTGTGATGTGACCATCCGTCTCAGCAGGACCGGTTCATAGCAGCTATGGCCCTGGGGATGAAGCTGTCCTGAGTCTGGAGGTGCGGGCGTAGAAGGCCTTGTAGCGTCTGCCAGATGGTAGAAGTTCGAACAGACTATTGCAGGGGTGTGAGGAGTCTTTGTGAATGCTGGTGGCTTTTCTGAGGCATCGTGAGTTGTAGATGTCCTCCAAGGCTGGTAGCTGTGTTCCGATAGTCTTCTGGGCTCTATAGACTACCCGCTGAAGAGCTTTCCTCTCTGCCTCTGTGCAGCTGAGATACCGCACAGGGATGCCCTGCGCTAGGATGCTTTCTATGGTGCAGCGGTAGAAGGTCGTCAGCAGCTGTTGGGGCAGACCAGACTTTTTCAGTGTTCTCAGGTAGAACAGTCGTTGCTGCGCCTTCTTGACCAGCACAGCAGTGTTAGTGGACCATGTGAGATCCTCTGAAATGTGAGTGCCCAGAAACTTGAAGCTGGACACTCTCTCCACACTGTCCCCGTTGATAAAGATCGGAGCGTATTCCCCGTTGTGTGACCGACGGAAGTTGATGATCAGCTCCTTGGTCTTGGAGGTGTTTAGGGACAGGTTGTTATCTGAGCACCAGTCCGCCAGATTCTGCACCTCCGCTCTGTAGTTTGTTTCATCACCGTTGGTGATCAGCCCGATCACCGTTGTGTCGTCTGCAAACTTGACAATGGTGTTGGTGTCGAATGCAGGAACACAGTCATGTGTGAATAGGGAGCATGGTGCTCAAAACACAGCCCTGTGGTGTGCCGGTACTCAGGATGATAGTGGAGGACAGGTGCGGGCCCATTCTTACTGCCTGCGGTCGCTCCATCAAGAAGTCCAGGATCCAGTCGCATAACAACGAGCTGAGGCCTAGCTGGTGGAGTTTTGTGATGAGCTTGGTGGGGATGACCATGTTGAAGGCAGAGCTATAGTCAATGAATAGCATCCTCACATACGTGCCCTGTCTCTCCAGGTGAGTCAGGATAGTGTGAAGAGCCAGAGAGATGGCGTCCTCTGTGGATCTGTTTGCCCTGTATGCAAATTGATGCGAGTCCAGTGACGCGGGGATGCTGAATTTGATGTGTGAGAGGACCAGCCTTTCAAAGCACTTCATGATTATAGGAGTTAGGGCAACCGGACGGTTTAATGGTTTTGTTCAGTTTGAAAATGCATTTATTTTGCAGGTGGAAGACTTATCAATAGTTATTTTGCTTCCACTAAGGCCCAGGATGGCAGAAAGGCTAAATGCTATTGATTAGATGACCACTTTCCTTCATAGAAGTTGATCTTTTCCCAAGTTCAAATTGGAAATTGCCAATAATGGAGAAGAGTAAATGGGTTGTGGGAGATTGGAAAGGGACCCGAGATGTTTAAATCAGGGTCATGCAGCAGGATCAAGCTATAGAAGGATAGGTAATTGCTGCTTCTCTTTCCAATAAGGGTCATTCAGAGTAAAATGCAACCACCAGCTAATTAATGAGCGCAATGTGGAGGAAATTTGAATTTTAGAAAATCATTTAATCAAACAGCTTAATGTGATCAGCAAACTGGAAGTGATTTTTAAATAATATCTGACAAAATTCTAAACATGAACTTCCATATCCACCAGCAATCAGGATTAAAACTTCTTCCTACCTTTTAAACTGTTTTAGAAATATCCCCACATTCATGCTTCTTCTGGGATCCAGTAGAGAAACCTACAAAGAAAACAGAGAAATTTAGTAGGAAAATATTAGAAGGGACAATCAGATAGATTTGTGCAAATGAGAAATAGTTAAATAGTTAAAATAAAGTTGCATTTCATTGCATTCAATAGGATTTTGCTTAATGCAATATAGTTTCTATATTTGCTTACAAAAGTGACTACACTTCAAAAGCAATTCTTTGGTACTTAAATGCTTTGGGACATTCTAAGTATGCAAAAGGTACAGTTTGAACATACTTGCTTTTAAACATGGTATTTATTTTTGAAACAAAATTGATTGCCATCCTTTCATCAGGCTGTCTAAATTTTGGAACACCCAACCCCGAGGGAGTATATTCTTCACCAGATGCTCTTGAGGAACATCCATGGCCCAGCTGGAGGAAATAAACAATTGCAGATGCTGGAAATCTGAAATAGTAACAATGAATCTGAAACGAGAAATAGAATTCACGATTCATGTATTCATAATGTAATCTCTTCTGCAAAGCGGAAATCAAATGTGGGGGGGGGGGGTTGGTAAGAATGCAGGGAGTGAATAGCTGATTTATGACCACTGCAGACTGTTCATTGTCTCTCTATGATTCTGATTCTATGAATCCCTCTCCCGCACATTTCCTGTTCTATGGAGGTGTCTCCATTCCCACAGAAGTTATGCCTTAGGTCAGGGGTGTCAAACAACCTGCCTTTGGGCCGCATCCGGCCCGCGACGGGGTCTAATGCGGGATGATTTGGGGAAAAAAAGTATATGCATGCTCTCCCTCGACGCGCTCTCTCCCTCGCCCCTCTCTCTCCCTCGCCCCTCTCTCTCCCTCGTCCCCTCTCCCTTGCCCCTCTCTCCCTCGCCCCTCTCTCTCCCTCGCCTCTCTCTCCCTCACCTCTCTCTCCCTCGCCTCTCTCTCCCTCGCCCCTCTCTCTCCCTCGCCCCTCTCTCTCCCTCGCCCTTCTCTCTCCCTCGCCGCTCTCGCTCTCCCTCGCCGCTCTCTCTCTCCCTCGCCGCTCTCTCTCCCTCGCCGCTCTCTCCCTCGCCCCTCTCTCTCCCTCGCCCCTCTCTCTCCCTCGCCCCTCTCTCTCCCTCGCCGCTCTCGCTCTCCCTCGCCGCTCTCTCCCTCGCCCCTCTCCCTCCCTCGCCCCTCTCTCTCCCTCGTCCCTTCTCCCTTGCCCCTCTCTCCCTCGCCCCTCTCTCTCCCTCACCTCTCTCTCCCTCGCCGCTCTCTCCCTCGCCCCTCTCTCTCCCTCGCCCCTCTCTCTCCCTCGCCGCTCTCGCTCTCCCTCGCCGCTCTCTCCCTCGCCCCTCTCCCTCCCTCGCCGCTCTCTCTCCCTCGCCCCTCTCTCTCTCCCTCGCCGCTCTCTCTCTCGCCGCTCTCTCTCCCTCGCCCCTCTCTCTCCCTCGCCCCTCTCTCTCCCTCGCCCCTCTCTCTCCCTCGCCCCTCTCTCCCTCGCCGCTCTCTCTCCCTCGCCCCTCTCTCTCCCTCGCCGCTCTCTCTCCCTCGCCGCTCTCTCTCCCTCGCCGCTCTCTCTCTCCCTCGCCCCCTCTCTCTCTCCCTCGCCGCTCTCTCTCTCCCTCGCCCCCTCTCTCTCTCCCTCGCCGCTCTCTCTCTCCCTCGCCCCCTCTCTCTCTCCCTCGCCCCTCTCTCCCTCGCCGCTCTCTCTCCCTCGCCCCCTCTCTCTCTCCCTCGCCCCCTCTCTCTCTCCCTCGCCCCCTCTCTCTCTCCCTCGCCCCCTCTCTCTCTCCCTCGCCCCCTCTCTCTCTCCCTCGCCCCCTCTCTCTCTCCCTCGCCCCCTCTCTCTCTCCCTCGCCTCTCTCTCTCCCTCGCCCCCTCTCTCTCTCCCTCGCCCCCTCTCTCTCTCCCTCGCCCCTCTCTCTCCCTCGCCGCTCTCTCTCTCCCTCGCCCCCTCTCTCCCTCGCCCCTCTCTCTCTCCCTCGCCCCTCTCTCCCCCTCGCCGCTCTCTCTCTCCCTCGCCGCTCTCTCGCTCTCTCTCTCTCTCTCTCTCTCTCTCTCTCTCTCTCTCCCTCGCCGCTCTCTCTCCCTCGCCGCTCTCTCTCTCCCTCGCCGCTCTCTCTCTCCCTCGCCGCTCTCTCTCTCCCTCGCCGCTCTCTCTCTCCCTCGCCGCTCTCTCTCTCTCTCTCTCCCTCTCTCTCTCTCTCTCTCCGCTCTCTCTCCCACCGCTAGGGGTGCCAACTATTTCACTCCCAAATACGGGACAAGGTGACGTCACCGCCCCACGCCCCATGTGACCTCACCAGCCAGCTGCCACGTGCTGTTTGCTGCTGTGGTTCAAAATGCTTTCAAAGAAAAGAAAAGTTGACATGGAATGTCGGATATTCAATGAACATTGGGAAGATCTTTATTTGTTCTGTGAGGTCAACGGCAAACCTGTGTGTCTGATATGCTCGCAACAAGTGGCTGTGGCAAAAGAGTACAATATCAAACGACACTATGAGACGTCACATGAAGAAAAATATGACAAGTACACAGGACGACTCAGAACGCAAAAGGTAAACAAGCTTGAAGCAGCTCTGAAAAAACAGCAATCAGTGTTCACCAAAAGTCGAGAGACTCATGATGGAGCTGTCAAGGGCAGCTATATTACTGCCATTAAAATAGCTGCTGCGTCGAAGCCATACTCAGAGGGGGAATTCATCAAAGTATGCATGCTGTCGGCCTTGAGAAGAGACAGGCTTTTGGTAATATCAGCTTGTCAAGAAATACTGTGGCAGAGAGAATCGTGAACCTTGGCGCACTGTCTATGGTCGGGAAAAAGGAGGGGTGTTGTTGCAAAACACAGAGAGAAAGTTCAGACAGAGAATCCAGAGCAGGAATTCTGGAATTTTCATTGTATTATACACCTAGAGGCATTATATAGCAGGAGCCTGAAAATGACCAATGTCATGGATGTGGTAATCAAAAGAGTTAATTTTATTGGAGCCAAGGGACTCAACCATCGGCAATTTGATACTCTTTTGTCCGAAAGTAATATTGGACACGGCCTACCCTACCACACTGAAGTCCACTGGTTGAGCAGAGGGGTTGTGCTCAAACGTTTTTTTCAATTACGTGCGGAGTTCAGCTCAAACTCCATCATCAAGTTTGCTGATGACACTGTGGTGGTGGGCCGGATCTCCAACAACGATGAGAAGGCCTACCGGGAGGAGGTGGCTGATCTGGCACTCTGGTGTCAGGACAATAGCCTCCTCTTGAATGTCACTAAAACAAAGGAGCTGATTGTGGACTTCAGAAGGGCTAAACATTCAAGGACGTACACGCCACTCGAGATAAATGGGTCTATTGTGGATAGGGTGAGCAGTTTCAAATACTTGGGAGTCCGCATCGCAGAGGATCTGACGTGGGCAACGCACATTGCCGCACTGGTGGGTAAGGCTAAGCAGCGCCTTTACCACCTTAGACAACTGAGGAAATTCAGAGTGTCGCTGAGGATCCTTCATTGCTTCTACTCTGGGGCTGTAGAGAGCATCCTGTCCGGCAACATTACAGTCTGGTTTGGGAACAGCTCTGCCCAGGACAGGATGGCCCTGCAGATAGTAGTGCGTTCGGCAGAACGCACCATGGGAACTACACTCGTCCCCCTGCAGGACCTATACATCAGGAGGTGCAGATCCAGAGCAAGCAAGATCATGAGGGACCCCTGCCACCCCAGTAACGGACTGTTCCAGATGTTACGATCAGGCAAACGTCTCCGCTGTCACGCTGTGAAAACGGAGAGGATGAGACGGAGCTTCTTCCCACAGGCCATCAGGACTGTCAACTTTTATAACCCCAGAGACTAAATTTTTGTCGACACTTTTTGTGCTATGTTTAGTAACTTATTAACTTTATTTATATGCTGTAACTGTAATTCTTTTTGTGCACAACCCGCAGGCATTGCCACTTTCATTTCACTGCACATCGAGTATGTGTATGTGACAAATAAATTTGACTTGACTTGACTTGACTTGACTTGAAATTGGACTAGTCATGAACGAGAAAAGGAAGCCAGTGGCAGAGTTGGATGACCCAGACTGGCTTCATGATCTTGCATTTTTGGTGGATATAACAACACTTAAATGTGCTTAATGTTAACATGCAAGGCCGCAACAAACTTGTTACGGAATACTACGACAGCATTCGTGCCTTTCAAATTAAATTAGGCCTGTGGGAGATGCAACTATCCCGGAGCAACCCAACTCATTCCCCCTCATTGCACTCATGGGAACAATGCCAACATGGACAGGTACAAGGACAAAATATCACGGCTGAAAAGTGAGTTTCAGAATCGTCTCCAAGTCTTCACTCAGCTCGAGAAGGATTCTCACTGTTTTGCTCGCCGTTTGCCATCAATGCAGCATCAGATGTGCCGGAGGAACTCCAAATGGAACTAATTGAAGTTCAGTGTAACTCTGCTTTGAAATATAAATTTGAGACTGTGGGTCTGGACTCATTCTATCAATACCTGGGGCCGATGTACCCCAAGATGACAGAGTTTGCCTGAAAGATCCTTTGCATGTTCGGGACAACATATCTCTGTGAGCAGGCTTTCTCCATAATGAACATTAATAAATCCAAACTGCGCCGGCAACTGACACACCGACATCTAAATGACATTATGAAAATCACAACTGCCCAGAAACTGGTCCCTGATGTTGTCAGGCTGGTTAAAGCCAAGAGATGTCAGGTGTCTGGAAGCAGCAAGTGAAAAATGAGTGATGCTGTTCGATGCACTGTGACATGTAAGCAAAATGCATTATGAAATATTAGGTGTCATAATATTGTGATTTATTCATTTTCTGACTATTCTATTATTGTAAATGTGATCACTTCAATAAAAATTAGAGGCTAACTGTGTTCATTGTCTGAGTTTGATTGCTGGAAGCAGGCGAATAAAAAGTAGGTGCAGTTCTGCAGCCCACATGTACAATTTGTTTCGTTAGGTCTACATTTGTGTCTGCTAATTTTCGATTTCAAATGGTTTATGAATGGAAAGGGTGTTGGCCCCGAAACAATCTTAGCCAAAATAGCATCGTTTTTTCTCTCTCTCATCACAATTTTCTTGTAGCCTATGACTGTAAGTTAATACCAATCATAAACGTAATGCTTGCTAGGCAATCTTCTTCATAAAAAATGAAATTCGTAAAGTGAAACACTTTGTAGTTATGGCAGAGACTGAGGCACATGAGAGCAGGTTGAAAAACCGTAGGCAACGAAAGCTGTGGGAGTACATGCGCATGCATTCGCTCGTGCACAACTGATCCGGCCCGCATGAAGTCGCATTTTGCCCATTCGGCCCGTGACCTAAAATGACCCCCGTAGGTCTTTCTCCATGATCTTACAGTAAAGGAAATAGCATTGGAGGAAGGGGAATGGGAGGATGATCCAGTGGGATGGAGAGGGGAATGTTGGAGCATACTAGGGAGATGAGTGGTGAGCCTGGTTAGAACATTGGACTGTGATGCAGAGCTGATTAGGAGTGTGGAATAGAAGCAGTTCCTCGTGTCAAATGTCACCTTTGTTCAAATGATAGCATGGTCCTTCCAAAGTCAAGTTTTATGGGTTCAATATGACTGTATCTATAGTTAAATATTAATCTACAGATTCCAAAACCTAAACAAAGGCATTTAATTGAAATTTAAAAAAACTATCCAGAGCAGAAAGTAAGAATGAGTGTCACCCTCTTATTGTTCACCACATTTCAAAACAAATCTCTCAAATAACTCGCCTAGCTGGGATATATTTAACGTGATGAAAAACAATTGATAATGGATTGGTTTCCGTGCTTAGTTTTCCTTTCTAATTTCCTGAACAAAATGCAAATTGAATGGAGTGCATCGCAGGGGTGAAGCCCATTTTATACCAGTGCATCAAATCTCGAGATTACAATTCTCACAAATCAATTTAATTACGAGGAACTGCCCATGAGAGGGACTGAGATGATGTTTGGAGAAGAGACACCAGAGGAAATTAGGTTGTCATGAAGAAAATCGGGCAATTAGGGTAAAGGTCAGTGATAAGGATTGGGGTGAGGGACAATGAAAGGAGTGGTGATCACTCCAGATGTGAAGAGAAAACAGAAACTTATGTTGAGGGAAATCAAAGCATTCTTGAAGAATTTTATTGTTAGACTCCCTAATACAGCACAGGTAGGGGTGGGTCCTCTCGGAAACTGAGGGGAGGTTCTTGGCCCTCTGCTTAAATCTTACTTCAACTGTTGAAATCTCCATTGTTTGTCAATGAAGCAGAATGCCCGATTTACATCATTGGGAGGATATGTGCAGTTAAAATGTTATGCCAGTGAGGTCAATTGTGTTTTCTACACCAAATGATAACATTGCACAAGTGCAACAGTCCTCTTGGGTGCGTGCATCATGTCATAGGGCCACACTCTAATTTCCTGAAGCACACTGTATGAAGACAAAGCACCCAATTGCATTTAACTAGCCAGCAAAATGTCCAGGTTAATGACTTTCTCTCAAGGCAATGATTCATATTACTGCTCTCTTATTACCAAACTTCTGAGTTTGTTTTCTACCACAGGTGACAATTCAAAAATTATTTATTGCGTTATTATTGACATTAGTAAATGTAAAGCAAACAGATTTCATTTCACAAGGGGTTGGCTTATTTAATTTTGAACCTGTTTCTAACATATGATGGACACAATGCTCTGATACTTTTTGTTAGTCATGTAGTTCTGGCATTGCGACTTGATATTTGGGAAATAAATCAGTTTTATGTGACTGTTGGCAGAAGGCACATTTATCTCCAAATAGAATGCACCTATACACTGATGAGCCAAAACATTATGCCCACCTGCCTAATATGCTGTTGGTCCTCCGTGTGCCGCCAAAACAGCGCCGACCCGCTGAGGCATGGACTCTACAAGACCCTGAAGGTGTCCTGTGGTATCTGGCACCAAAACATTAGCAGCAGATCCTTCAAGTCCTGTACGTTGTGAGGTGGAGCCACCATGGATGGGACTTGTCGATCCAGCACATCCCACAGATGCTCAAATGGATTGAGATCTGGAGAATTTGGAGGCCAGGGCAACACTGTGAACACTTCATCATGTTCCTCAAACCATCCCCGAACAATGTGTGCAGTGTGGCAGGGCGCATTATCCTGCTGAAAGAGGCCACTGCCATCAGGGAATACCATTGCCATGAAGGGGTGTACCTGGTCTGCAACGATGTTTAGGTAGGTAACACATGTCAAATTGGCATCCACATGAATGGCCGGACCCAGGGTTTCCTAGCAGAACATTGCCCAGAGCATCACACTCCCTCTACCGGCTTGTCATCTTCCCACAGTGCATCCTGTTGCCATCAGTTCCCCAGGTAAACGGTGCACACGTACACGGCCATTCACGTGATCTAAAAGAAAATGGGACTTATCGGACTAGGCGACCTTCTTCCAATGCTCCAAGGTCCAGTTCTGACGCTCGTGGGCCCAATGTAGGCGCTTTCAATGGCGGACAGGGGTCATCATGGGCACTCTGACCAGTCTGCGGCTACGCAGCCCCATGTGCAGCAGGGTGCGATGCACTGTGTATGGTGACACATTCCTCCCATGACCACCATTAAAATGTTCTGTGACTTGTGCCACAGTAGACCTTCTGTCAGTTTGGACCAGATGGGATAGCCTTCGTTGCCCTCGCGCATTGGGCGCCCAACACCCTCTCGCCGGTTTGTGGTTTGTCCCTCCTCGGACCACTGTCGGTAGGTACTCACCACTGCTAACCGGGAGCACCCCACAAGCCTTCCCAGTAGTCTGGCCATAACAATTTAGCCCTTGTCAAAATCGTTCAGGTCTTTACTCCTGCCCATTTCTCCTGCATCCAACACATCAACTTCAAGGAATGGGTGACTTTTCAGGTCGAGACCCTTCTTCAGACTGATCAGTCTGAAGAAGGGTCTCGACCTGAAACGTCACCCATTCCTTCTCTCCTGAGATGCTGCCTGACCTGCTGAGTTACTCCAGCATTTTGTGAATAAATACCTTCGATTTGTACCAGCCTCTGCAGTTATTTTCCTACACTGTCAAAAACAGTAAGTGACTTAACTCTCAGCCAGTGAATATTCACAACCATTGTCTGAAACATTAGCCTTAAATGAAGCAGTAAGGATATTTTCCTGCTGTGCAACTAGATAATGATTCTACAGGTTGATTCTACATGGTGGCGCAATGGTAGAGTTGCTGCCTTACAGCGCTTGCAGCGCCGAAGACTCGGGTTCGATCCCGACTACAGGTTATTTGGCTTGGTATAAATGTAAATTGTCCCTAGTGAATGAATGAATGAATGAATAAGTTTATTGGCCAAGAATGTGCATATACAAGGATTGTACCTTGGTGCGTGTGTGTAGGATAGTGTTGTGGGGGGATCGCTAGTCGGTGCAGATTCGGTGGGCTGAAAGGCATGTTTCCGCACTGTATCTCTAAACTAAATTGAACATGTGTTTCTATAACTTAAGGCTGCAAAACCCATGGCCTTTATCTCTCGTTTCAGGCTGACTTTGGGGGATCACTATGGCATTTCATACAAACGGATCAGATCAAGCACAAGAACTATGTGAAAAACTTTCATTTAAGGCCACCCTTGCATAGTCTATGATTATGCCACTTTCTCAGAGATTACGGAGATACTGTCAAAGAATTAATTTTTTTGATGAAGATGTAGAGAAGAAACTATTTCAAATTGCAAAGTAACACCCAGTCAAACTTTAAACATAAAATGTTTGAGTTCATATTTGAAAATGTTTTTACAGTGTGTCTACAAATTTGTAATGCTATCTCTGTGCCAACTTGTGATGCCTATCTAAGCAGGTCTGACCTGCTATTGAACAATTATTTGATGAGCAATGAAATCTCTCATCACACCTTTTCAGATAGATAGACCATCGACAAGGTCCCACATAAGAGATTAGTGGGCAAAATTAGAGCACATGGTATTGGGGGTAGGGTAATGACATGGATAGAAAATTGGTTGACAGACAGAAAGCAAAGAGTGGGGATAAATGGGTCCCTTTCAGAATGGCAGGCAGTGACTAGTGGGGTACCGCAAGGCTCAGTGCTGGGACCGCAGCTATTTACAATATACATTAATGACTTGGATGAAGGGATTAAAAGTACCATTAGCAAATTTGCAGATGATACAAAGCTGGGTGGTAGTGTGAGCTGTGAGGAAGATGCTATGAGGTTGCAGGGTGACTTGGACAGGCTGTGTGAGTGGGCGGATGCATGGCTAGCGAAGGGGCGCTGGCTAGCGAGGCTGGAGGGGGATTCACTGCCGGGGATGTGCACACATTCTCGGTGTCCGAGCATGAGGTGAGGTGGGCTCTGACGCGTGTGAACAAGAGGAAAGCTGGAGGCCCAGATGGTATATCTGGGCGAGTATTAAAGTCTTGTGCTACTCAGCTTGCTCCAGTGCTCACCACAATATTCAACCTCTCCTTGGCACAGTCCGTGGTCTCTGCATGCTTCAAAAGATCCATCATTGTTCCGGTGCCAAAGAATGCCTCTCCAGCGTGTTTAAATGACTACCGACCGGTGGCCCTCACCTCGGTTGTCATGAAATGCTTCGAGAGGCTAATCAAGAAGCACATCTGTGCCCTCCTTCCTCGCAACATGGACCCACTGCAGTTTGCATACCGTCCGAACAGGTCCACGGATGATGCGGTCTCCCAGGTTCTGCACACCGCTCTCTCTCATCTGGACAGCCAGGGGGGCTATGTGAGGATGCTGTTCATTGACTTTAGTTCAGCATTCAACACAATAGTCCCCAGCAGACTGGTTGAGAAGCTGCTGGAACTGAGGCTTAGCACCCCTCTGTGTGCCTGGGTCCTGGACTTTCTCACCGCCAGGCCCCAAGTGGTCAGGATGGAGGAACACATATCTAGCTCCCTCACCCTGAACATAGGATCCCCCCAGGGTTGAGTCCTTAGCCCCCTACTGTACTCCCTGTACACACATGACTGTGGGGCCAGGTTCAGCTCAAACTCCATCATCAAGTTTGCTGATGACACTGTGGTGGTGGGCCGGATCTCCGACAACGATGAGAAGGCCTACCGGGAGGAGGTGGCTGATTTGGCACTCTGGTGTCAGGACAATAGCCTCCTCTTGAATGTCACTAAAACTAAGGAGCTGATTGTGGACTTTAGAAGGGCTAAACATCCAAGGACGTACACGCCACTGGAGATAAATGGGTCTACTGTGGATAGGGTGAGCAGTTTCAAATACTTGGGAGCCCGTATCACAGAGGATCTGACATGGGCAACGCACATTGCCGCACTGGTGGGTAAGGCAAAGCAGCGCCTTTACCACAGACAGCTGAGGAAATTCACAGTGTCTCTGAGGATCCTTCATTGCTTCTACTCTGGGGCTGTAGAGAGCATCCTGTCCGGCAACATTACAGTCTGGTTTGGGAACAGCTCGGCCCAGGACAGGATGGTCCTGCAGAGAGTAGTGCATTCGGCAGAACGCACCATGGGAACTACACTCGTCCCCCTGCAGGACCTATACATCAGGAGGTGCAGATCCAGAGCAAGTAAGATTATGAGGGACCCCTGCCACCCCAGTAACGGACTGTTCCAGATGCTACGGTCAGGCAAACGCCTCCGCTGCCACGCTGTGAAAACGGAGAGGATGAGACGGAGTTTCTTCCCACAGGCCATCAGGTCTGTCAACTTTTATAACTCCAGAGACTAAATTTTGTCTACACTATATTAACTTTATTAACTTTATTTATATGTCACTGTAATTCTTTTTTGTGCACAATCCGCAGGCATTGCCACTTTCATTTCACTGCACATCGTGTATGTGTATGTGACAAATAAACTTGACTTGACTTGACTTGACTTGACTTGGCAGATGCAGTTTAATGTGGATAAGTGTGAGGTTATCCACTTTGGTGGTAAGAATAAGAAGGCAGATTATTATCTGAATGGTGTCAAGTTAGGAAAAGGGGATGTACAACGAGATCTGGGTGTCCTTGTGCATCAGTCACTGAAAGGAAGCATGCAGGTACAGCAGGCAGTGAAGAAAGCCAATGGAATGTTGGCCTTCATAACAAGAGGAGTTGAGTATAGGAGCAAAGAGGTCCTTCTGCAGTTGTATAGGGCCCGAGTGAGACCGCACCTGGAGTACTGTGTGCAGTTTTGGTCTCCAAATTTGAGGAAAGATATTCTTGCTATTGAGGGCATGCAGCGTAGGTTTACTAGGTTAATTCCCGGAATGGCGGGACTGTCATATGTTGAAAGACTGGAGCAGCTAGGCTTGTATACACTGAAATTTAGAAGGATGAGAGGGGATCTTATCGAAACATATAAGATTATTAAGGGGTTGGACACGTTAGGGGTTGGACACGTTAGAGGCAGGAAACATGTTCCCAATTTTGGGGGAGTCCAGAACCAGGGGCCGCAGTTTAAGAATAAGGGGTAGGCCATTTAGAACGGAGATGAGGAAAAGCTTTTTCAGTCAGAGAGTTGTAAATCTGTGGAATTCACTGCCTCAGAAGGCAGTGGAGGCCAATTTTCTGAATGCATTCGAGAGAGCTAGATAGAGCTCTTAAGGATAGCGGAGTCAGGGGGTATGGGGAGAAGGCAAGAACGGGGTACTGATTGAGAATGATCAGCCACGATCACATTGAATGGTGATGCTGGCTCGAAGGGCCGAATGGCCTACTCCTGCACCAATTGTCTATTTTCTATAATCTGGTGCAAAAAATCAAACTGCTGGAGAAACTAAGACTGATGTCATTGCCTCAAGGAGACTGAGGAAATTTGGCACTCCAGTGACTTCCAACAGATGCACCATAGAAAGTATACTATTGGGTTTCATCACAGCTTGGTTTGGGAACAGCTCTGCTCAAAATGGCAAGAAATTGCAAAGAATTGTAAATGTAACCCAATCAATCACACAGACCAGACTCCCCACCTTTGACTCGATCTACTCTTCACACTGCCTCGAGAAAGCAGCTAACATAACCAAAGACTTGTTCCACCCCAGTCATTCCTTCTTCTCCCTGCTCCGTTTGGGCAGAAGGTACAGAAGCTTGAAAGGGCGTAACACCAAACTCAGGAACAGCTTCTTCCCCTCTATTATCAGACTTCTGAATGGTCTTTCCTTAAGCTAGGATATTATCCAATTCACTTCGAACCCACTGCAGTCATTGTATTTTGTCTATGGAAGAGATAAGCTCCAAAGCTGAGCACTATATTCTGCACTCTGTATCTTCCCCTTTGCACTATCTTTTGTACTGGAGTTCGGTACAGTGATTGGCTACCATGTGACACAAAGCTTTTCACTGCAGCACATGTCACAATAATAAATTGAAACCCAATGCAGGGTTTTGGCCAAAGACATCGACCATCTCATTGCTCCACCAATGTTGCTTGACCCGTTGGGTTTTTCCAGCAGTTTGTTTTTTGCTCCAGATTCCACATCGCCAGCCTCTTGTGTCTACAGATATATAACAGATTTGATTCAAATTAACTTACCTTTTCACTGGTACGGTATGGACAACTGCCTCGAAAACTTTGCCGACTGTTCTGCTTATTCACTGACACATTCACCACCTGTTCAAATAACTCCTCCATTGCTGAAGTATCTAACTGAAAGTCATCATCATACTTATCCACTGTCCAGATGTTGTCTTTTCCCAAAATCTTTTCCTTTGGAATGGTGATCCAGTTAACTTTTCTCAATTTGGACTTCTGAAGAAGACATGGAGATGTTGATTCAGCGAATGGTGGTGGTGGCGGCAGGGGAGGCGGTGGTGGTGGTGGGGGTGGTGGTGATGCTGGTGGTGCCATCAGAAAGCTTCTGTTTGGTAATGGCACAGGATTGGTGTCAAGGGCTGGAGTAAATGGTGAGGGGCAAAGTTTGTGAGTTTCAGCACATTTAGTAGCTTCCGTCATATTCATGGGTATCTAATTCCGGCCTCTTGATGAGGAGGGTCAATAAAAGTGACAGTATCCATCATTCGGCTAAACATTACTCAATGACTTAACATGTACAAATCCATCCAGGATCTCTGTTATCCAGTTGCTCCCTGCAGTCCTTCACTTACTGTGATTCCATCCTTCAATAAAAGAAAAGAAGCTTCATTTGCCAAGTGTTCAACTACCGATTATGTATTTCTATTGTTTAAAGGCATAAAATCGTAATTTCCAGTTACAAAGTCTGAGAGTCATTTTCCTGCCTTTCTTATCAGGACTGTTGCTGACGACTGCAATGTAGTGAGTCACTTATATAATAGGTAATGTTGGACCAAAGACCCATATTACCAGAAGCAATGTTTGTTTCCATTTTGTTGAATTTCCCATAACTGCTTCTCATTCAATGATTGTAACAAGATGTTCACGTAACGCATTAATAGCAGCCCTAAGGATATATAAGGTGCCGTGCAAATAATGCAATTATCACTTATATATTTATTTTTAGTCTGCGTGGAATAATTTATCAATGCAAAAACTATTAATTGTGAATTGTAATTTCTGTTGAATGTAAATACACTAGGGTTTTGCCTTGTCAACATGCAGCTGATTCAGATCAAGCAAGGAATGCAGAGGATGGAAGGAAACCAATGCTACCAAGAAGATTCCCACCCTTTGGGAATGACATTGCCTGAATGAACCACAGATGTCTCAGAATGAAATATGAAAATTGTTGACCTAATTCAACAGCACCAAAATGACTGATTTTGCATAGCAACTGTTCATTTATTGAATGAAAGCCTTTCCTGTTCATAGAATCTGATGGACTGCCACATGGGGTCTTGAGTGGCACATGCATTCTGTCGATTTCTTCTGGCACTTGTGTGAATACTAATAGTCTATAGAACTAGAGCGATCTTTCAAGTTGGTTTTTTTCTGATTTCATTTGGGGAGAAATTGAATTGTGTGGCTCTGCTGAATAGAATATTAATAACTATCCAGCTCCAAATGTTGCCTGATTCATTCAGTGGAGATCATCTCATGCTACCTCAAAGGACTACGTCACAAAAAAACGATGAGGCAAAGAAAGTGGGCTGCATATCTACAGGTAACAGTTGACATAACATCTTAATGCATGGGAGAGAGGGGCATTGTTGATGGTAGTGAATGCAAATGATGTTGTTGATAGGTGAAATGTTGAGGCAAACACATTCCAAGTCTTTGGACCCTGAAAAGTGTATACTGATGTAGGAAAAATCCATATTCTGAGTGGTCTACTTTAGGAGATATTTATCAAGCCCTTCTTTGTTAACAGCCATCTCCATTGTACAATGGAGGGATTCGCAAGGGGGAATGTCCTCAGCAAAAGTCCTAACTAAACAGTCAAACTATAAATTTTTATATGTAGGTAAAATAGACATAACCTTTAGGAGCACCACACAAAGCCCTTCTTGGTATTTAACCCGATGATACCTTCCTCCAACTCCTATTTTTTTGAAGTGTGGTATCTAGAATTGTTCACCATGCTCTAGCTAAAACCTTACAAGTGATTTGTAAAGTTCAATGAGTGTGGATATCTCAAGAATGACTGCAGTTGCCTAAAAAAAGAGGGGTTTCTCTGCTGTGGATATTATGAAGTGGTATTATTTGGACATTATTGTACTGTTTGGTGCAACACCTAATTATTTATGGTCATTTTTTAATACGTTTTAAATCGCTGCAGATGCATATACTGTGCATTGCTTTGTTAACTTGTAATAATAGGAAAAAATAGTATCATAAGAGCTACCAATCAATATTACATTAATACATCTCAATCCGAGCTGTTGATAAAATTCATCCTCAGCAGAAAATGTATTCCAAGCAAAGTTCCTGTGTTTTTTCCCCACGGCTTCAATTTGTGTTTCCAGCACAAAAGAGCTCGGTCAAGAGAGGAAAATGGGCTGGACAATTCTGTTGCCAATAATAATAACAGCCAAATGATCTCAATTAGATTCCAACTGTTCACTATTTTAAAACTTTACCAAAACATTTAGAAAGAGTTTTCAGACTATTTCCCTTCCTGTCAGATAATTGCTCTTCTGAGCTGCCAATGGAATTCGGGGCCGGGATAAATAATTGTATCTTCATATTTAAGGTATTTATAACCCAAGAGAGGTTATACGTGGGTGAGAAGATAAAATTAAGCACGACATTTAAAACTGCCAGAAAATCAACTAACCCAGCACTGTCTGTAAATCATATCTCAGATCTTCTAATCCATAATGGATTAATGCTGGCGAGAAGCACCATTTAGTTCTGACATCTCCAACACAATGAGAAATCTGCCATGTTCCCATGTATTGTAAGAAACACATTTAGAAGTCGAAGAGGACCACTGAAAAGCGAACACTAACAAAATGAGTTTTGATTTCAACATTGAAGGCGGGCATTAAGTAGTGTTAAATCTGGGTGGGTGCACAATCATCTTGTCACCCTGAGACAGAATTCCCAACAAAGCCGATCAGCTAGAACTGAATAAAATGCCAGAACAATATGCAGAGCGCAAAGGTTCTGAACGATCCTTCCCAAACCTCCCGGATAGGCGGCTCCTTCTTCCCGTTAGAAGCGCAGCCTGTGAAGCTTCGACTGAACCTTGAGGGGTGCCGCTCTGTGTCCAGCAGCAATGCGGAATAGCCCTGCTACTGTGACTGGGGGGGGGGGGGGGCGAACTCACTTTTATTTCCCGAATCTAACCCCACCATAATCCGCACTCTCTTCAACCCAACTTTACTAACTTTTTTTCTGGACTGCAATCGGACTCTTACCGATTCTCCTCCGTCCCGATCTCAGGTGCTCTGCTCGCCCGCTGTGGTGCTTTCAAAGCCGGTCGCTCCTTCTCTTCAATAAGTGTCTCTGTTTTTCTCCCCGGCGTTTGAAAAGCTCGAAGCTGCTGTTCTTGCGGTTCTCCCGTCCCCAGTGTGTAACCGCCTAGAGCGTGGAGTAACTGGGAACTTGTGTTAGTGGGAGTGTCCATCTACAGGTGGTTCTATGACAGGATCCTCGGGGATCCGGAGCAGAAGAAGGTGGGACTACAGACCAAAATCAGGGCAATTATGATCGGGATGACATCAGTGGGAGTGAGATACCGAACGATATCGGGGGCCGTTGGGACAATGAACAGGACAAATCCCACACACTTCATGGAGACCAAAGTGAAAAAGGCTTGATAACTAAATCTGTGTGACACGGTCGCACTAACACACTGAATCGTTTTTAATGGGTAATCAACACAGTAATAGCGACGCAGAAACCTGTTTGTTACATCCATTGCATCTCGTCTTGAAAGTAATACGGCAAGGAAGAAGGAACCAATTTGCAGCAAAAATAAGAACATAATATTGGAGGTTCTGAAGTTAAGGTTGGCCCGATTTCAATGGAGCCTTGCCAAATTAGTGTGGATCTTAGTCACAAGGGGTTTAAATTCTGTCTCGCATTTCATATCAGGGGTGGATATGAGAAATAATTATATTTACACGTGTTGCTGATGTGGCAATGCCGGAGAAAAGGTTTGTCGAGCAGTTATTGTTTTTTGATTCGGCTTTGTGCACCATCAGACGTTGCTCGTTGCGTTTCGAAAAGCACAGGATTATTTCCCTTAGACATTGGTTGTTTCAATTTCTCTCAGCTCCAGGATGTCGCAGGGATTTCTCAGGCAATGCCTGTTTCCGCGCTGAATGACTATGACTCTATGACCATGTTTACCTGCATTATGTGCCTTGATGAAGCAATGTTCTGCAAATCGTCGCCCAACCGCACGAAGGGAGTGCCTCCACAGGAAGAACAACAGTAATTCAAGATGTTAAATCATCATCATCTTCTTCTTAGGATTAGTTGAAGATGGCAAATACATTCTGGCTGTGTCAGTAGCATCCACATCTCATGCGTACTTTGAAGAACACAATTTTACAGATTCTGACGTCTGCAGTCTCTTTTGGCTTCACAACACTTTCCTTGTTGGTCAACACCAAGGCCAATCAACTTGAGAGTGTTTGTTCTTGTGCCTGGGAGTTTCTGAAGACCTTTCCTTAAGAAGCAATAAGTGGCAGTAACGTTAATGCCATTCAAATGCAAATAATGATAATCTCAGGCACCCACATTGTGAAAGTCCTTGTTGGTCAACACCAAGGCCAATCAACTTGGAGGTGTTTGTTCTTGTGCCTGGGAGTTTCTGAAGACCTTTCTTGAAGAGGAAATAAGTGGCAGTAACGTTAATGCCATTCAAATGCAAATAATGATAATCTCAGGCACCCACAATGTGAAAGTCAGCTCGACTTATCTCTAAAATAAGTACGCAAAACACAAGACTCAGTTAAATCTTTTACTGAAACACCAAGGTGGGAGAAGACACAGAAACCTGAGTGCACTGTTGTTCACTCAAGCCCCTGCTTCTGTCCTCTCAAAGAATACCCCGAATACCCCGAATACCCCGAGGAGAGAGAGAGGAGAGAGAGAGGTGAGAGAGAGAGAGGGAGAGAGAGAGGGGGAGAGGGAGAGGGAGAGGGAGAGGGAGAGAGAGAGGGAGAGAGAGAGGGAGAGAGAGAGGGAGCGAGGGAGGGAGAGAGGGGGGGAGAGAGGGAGAGAGAGAGGGAGAGAGAGAGAGAGAGAGAGAGAGAGAGAGAGAGAGAGAGAGAGAGAGAGAGAGAGAAAAATAACAATAAATAAATGATGTGTGCAAATTACAGAATGGTGCACATAGTGCAATCTGAGTCCAGATAGTCCAAATGTGGTCTCACCAATTTCCCCGACAGTTATAAAAATTTCTAAACTGGAACCCTCTTACAGTTTGCCATTTGCCTTCCTAATCAATTGGTGAACCTGTCTACTAACCATTTGCAATTTGTGCACAAGAACAGCTATATCCCTCTGTATAAGAAAATAACTGCAGATGCTGGTACAAATCGATTTATTCACAAAATGCTGGAGTAACTCAGCAGGTCAGGCAGCATCTCGGGAGAGAAGGAATGGGTGACGTTTCGGGTCGAGACCCTTCTTCAAACTACTTAGCTGACCTGCTGATTTTTCTCCATTTAGATAACTGTCTTTCTCCACAAATAGATAAGAATACAATATATCTCTACTAGAGTAGTGATTTACTTTGAATTTTAAGTAATACTTAAAAAAAAGAAAAATACTTAAAATTCTAATTCCATTTACTTAATGACAAATACAGTACTTAAAATGTTCATATTTTAAAATTCTTAAATGAATAAGATTTTTTACAATGAAATAGTGTAATAGTGTGGGAAAACAAAACAGGAGAACTATTAGATCCATGTGAAAGGCAAACATGACAGCCCGTAATCTCTTCCTGCACAAAAACCTTTACTTTTTATGATCAAATGAACAAACACGGCACCATATAATTGATGATCTCACCAGCATCCTAACATGAGACACCACTGATAACTTAAAGATGTTTCTTGCAAATGTTTTACTTACAGAGTCCAATGTTTGACTCTTTCTGTTGATAATCCTGT
Organism: Rhinoraja longicauda; assembly: GCF_053455715.1. Taxonomy (NCBI): domain Eukaryota; kingdom Metazoa; phylum Chordata; class Chondrichthyes; order Rajiformes; family Arhynchobatidae; genus Rhinoraja; species Rhinoraja longicauda. The sequence continues at coordinate 33,488,890 of NC_135967.1, read as the reverse complement.
GATATCATCAGAGCTGCTGGATTATCAACTATGTTTTAATTCCTGATTGGTTTGCAGAATGATAAGATCAGAACGCTTCAGGCTGCCGTTGGTGAGAGTGAATCAATATCCTGCCCATGCAAGGCTATATAAACAGCCTTGATCCTTGTGAATTTTTCTCAAGAAAAAACAATCCTTTTCAGCTTTGTTTGACTGCCTGCCAATGCTGTGACACACATCTTGCTCATCTAAGCCTCTGATTCACAGTGAAACAAAAACCTCTTTATTTTCACATTGCATCTATTCCTTTCACAAGTAGACTCAGGATACCCTGTAAAAACTATCCCCATATATTATACTGCTGCTTTTATCTCCTGTCAATTAGAAACAGATATTGTAAATAGCTTCAATAATATACAGATTGTACTTCTTTGTTCTTCTTTGCATGTGTCTGGTTTTCTGTTTTTTCTCTGTCTCTCTTGTGTCTGTTTTTCTTTATCTTTGCCTGTTTCTTTTTCTCTCTTTGTTTCCCTCTCCATCTCTGCTACTGTCTGGATGACAATATCTATTTCTCTTCTGTCTCAATTTCTGGAGCTGGAGATTCCTCTGTGTACTGAAGTTGAAGAATATGACATTTTGTACGGATATTTAACAACTTCAAATACTCGCATCAGCAAGACATACCACACGTGACTTTGGAGCAAAATTACTAACAGTTATTGTGCAAACTTAATTTATGTGGCTGTGCCCTATCAGTAACCAGAATGACCACTGCAGGCACACTAGGTACAGTTTTATCATCTGGATCTTGGTTGTTCAGCACGAGATTCTTGCCTTTTCACCAGCTCCATGATTTCTTCAAGCACAAAATTATTGACTCACTATGCCAGCTGACTGAAAGTTCTTTGTTCTCGATCAGTCACATATTAAACTGCCTCCAGGAATTATTTCTTAATAGTGACTGCCCAAATCCCTTATCACTGAGTATATTCTCCTTCTTTCATGATAATTTATAATGACTTTACATTTAATTGTTAATTCTGAATATAGTCCTCAATGTTCCACAGCATTTTCAATATTGATAAAATTTGCTTGTTTTGAGGGGAAGACAATGGGGACCCAGTGTAGGGGGACCGCCATGAAGAACAATGGGGACCTAGTGTAGGGGGACCGCCATGAAGAACAATGGGGACCTAGTGTAGGGGGACCACTATGAAGAACAATGGGGACCTAGTGTAGGGGGACCGCCATGAAGAACAATGGGGACCCAGTGTAGGGGGACCGCCATGAAGAACAATGGGGACCTAGTGTAGGAGGACCGCCATGAAGAACAATGGGGACCCAGTGTAGGGGGACCGCCGTGAAGAACAATGGGGACCTAGTGTAGGGGGACCACTATGAAGAACAATGGGGACCCGGCATGGGGGGACCGCCATGAAGAACAATGGGGACCCAGTGTAGGGGGACCCAGTGTAGGGGGACCGCCATGAAGAACAATGGGGACCCAGTGTAGGGGGACCACCATGAAGAACAATGGGGACCCAGTGTAGGGGGACCACTATGAAGAACAATGGGGACTCGGCATGGGGGGACCGCTATGAAGAACAATGGGGACCCAGTGTGGGGGGACCGCTGTGAGGGACGGTGGGAGAACAAAGGGGGACCCAGTGTGGGGGAGGGGGGGGCACTCTAGTTTAGAATTCTCTGCCCAGGGGATAGGTCTGTGTTTGTTTGTTTGTTTGTTCATTTGTTCCGGTGAAGGCGCTGCGCACACAGCAGCCAGCCAACAGTCGCCTGTCTTTTTCTTTGTGTTTTCACTTTTAATTTTAAGTTTTTATGTATCTTGTGTGTTGTGACTGTCGGCAGACCAATTTCCCTCTGGGGATGAATAAAGTTTTATCTTATCGTATCGTATCGTAGAACAATAATCTCCAAATTCTATCTACTTGATCGATCTATATGGAAAACATTTTGTGCAATTCTCTCTGAAAAAACTATTATCCATTTTTAAAAATCTATAGCAATATATTAACTAATACCTCTTTGAGCCAATTCAAGTGCACTTTGGTCATAGGTATCCTTTTATTTTGTATGATGTCATGACACACATCAAATCCAACCTCTCAGACAGTCTTGATCCACTGCAATTAGCTTACCTCAGCAACAAGTCCGCAGTAGATACCATCTCCCTGACCCTACACCCCCAAAACTCACTGATAGTTATCTTTGGGAACAACACAGGGACAACAGCTGATCACTGGTCAGCGGCATCTCAGTGGGCTGAAGAGTCTGTTTCCACCTGTATCTCTAAACAGACCTTTTTTACTCATTTGTGAAATATGGCCATTAATTGAAAAGTCATATTGAGTGTCCACCTAAAACGTAATTTGAAAAGATGGTGCTAAGCTGCGTTATGATCATTATGATGTAAAGTCTCTAAGAATTCTGACACAATGACATTGAAAGATTGGTGTGAACAAGGGTGGTGGATGATTTGGATGGAATAATGGGTGTCAACCAACGGGTATCAGAGGTTATGAGGAGAAGCCAGGAGAATGGGGTTAGGAAGGAGAGATAGATCAGCAATGATTGAATGGCAGAGTAGACTTGATGGGCCGAATGGCCTAATTCTACTCCTTTCACTTATGATCTTATGAATAGCAGGATTTGGATGGTCATCATTTTGAGAGATGCTATTGAAAAAGTGCTTTGGTGAACTGCTGCAACGCCTTTTCAGTTAATTGCTCACTATTGATGAAGAGAATTATTGTTTAGAATGATGGATAGATTGTTAATCAAATGGCCATTAAATCCTGCTTGGCATTCCTCAGCTTTTTGAGTGTGGTCAGAACTCTATTCATTCAGGGGAATGGAAACATTCCATCATGCTCCTGATCTGTGGCCTGTAGGTGGTAGAAAGGCTTTAGGAAGTTAGGAGATGGTTAATTGGCATAGGATCACTCATATCTGATATTTTCTTGTAGCCACAATGCTTATTTAGTAGGTCCAATTAAGATTCTGGTCAATGGTGAAGGGGATTTGGTGATTGTAATGTAATTGAATATTGAAAGAATGAAATTAGTCTCCTGCTGGAGATGGTCATTTCCTGGTACTTGTGTGATGGAAAACATCACTTGGCATTTATCATACCCCATTGAATGTGGTCCAGGTCTTGCTGCATAGAAGCACGGACTGCTTCATTATCTGAGGAGTTGTGAATGGAATCAAACACTGTGAACATTCGTGAACATCCCCATTTCTGACGCATTGCCAGCAGAAATTTACAAAGAGAGTCAGAAATACTAGCTGCCAGAACTTAGTGAAAAGAGGAACTACCAGTAAACATTCTGTTGGACTCAGAGAATTAAAGTGCTGGAAATCACTTCAAAGCCACTCTATTTGAGTTAAAACAAATTGATCTACCAAAGGAGCAAATGTTGGACGGTTACTATTTTTGTATTATTGGTTGAACTGATTGAACCAAATTGGCTATCATAACATTTTCTCTGAATGTTTATTTGCTATGAATTAAAACAACTTAATGATTCATACCTGCCTCTGATTAACCTTGTTTTCTTAATCATGAATAGACTGGTAAATTATGTGTGGCAGGTGCTACAATAACAAATATTTAACTCAAAACCCAGTTGGATACTCTTTGGGTTGTACCTTTGATTTACAATATTGCATCAAGGATTGGACTAAAATAGGCATACCTAATTTGCATAAGATATTGAAACTGCTTCAAGTTATTAATGGAATTGAGGGAAAAGGCATAGCAACATTTGTAACGGCTTCCTTTTTACTTTCAAAGGTCACCTTTATTTGCCCAGTGCACAGTATCTAAATGCGCCTGTCACCTGTGCCAGTGTTCCCCAATAATGCATTCCAATCATCCAAGTGACTTAACTTAGCAACCTCGGCAGGGGCAAATGATTACACTGATAACACCGTGAGAACTAAATTTATATTGTCTGAAACTTCAACATAAGGGTAAAGCTGTAAGACCCAGTACATGCGGGCCATTCAATTTAACGGAACAACTGGAACATATTTTATTACCTATCACCTCAAATCCATCTTCCTCTACTTGCGCCATATTCACTAATTGATCAAATTTCCTCTTAAACCACAACAACTCTCAATGTATTAGTATCAGAGGTTGATTCAGGTTGTCAATCATTGCAAATACAAACCAATTATTTTTAAATAATGTTTTCATTCAGCTTTCATCTTGCATAAATATCTCATTTATTTTATTTCTGATTTAACAAGTGAAGGCTGAGTTTATGTTTAACATTCAGAGCATGGGTGTCCCTCTTCATTAGTTTTAAACATAATAATCAGTATTCTAACATTTTTCTGGAAAAACTTGTTTGCAATACTGAAATGCTGATTTAAAATAAAATCTGATTTCCCCTTGAACGCATTTGCTAACATCTCCAGATTTGAGATGTTATGTAAATAGCGTTTGAATCCAAGATGAATAAACAGCTGATCTGTGCACGTACATGATGGGAAACACTGTTCCCGTGTCATTCCTCACAACTTGCTCTCCATTTAAGGACTGAACACACAGTGTTCACATTAAGTGGCAACTTCGTTCAACTTTGACCCCATGTTTCAGCTCATTAGAAGAATATTAAAGCTTGTAGTATTGTTGTCCAGAATGACGTCCAAGACCTGGTTATCTCGAATGGTTTTACATTATGTCACAGCCAGAAAACAAGTGAAAGGGAAAAGAGAATGAGTTCTTTGCAGTTTGGCTGCTTATGAATGCTTTTTTGCAAGCAAGCCTGGTTTCCCGTTGGTTTTTGTTCACAGCCTGTAGCCTTTCAGAAAGGCATGTGTCATTAACATAACACTTCCTAAACTGGCTTGCAAGTATAAGTAAATCCCTTTCTTTATATGGAAAGTTGCAAAAAGTTCTGGTTATCAACACTAAAATAACACAAATGTTTCACCTTCAGCAGTGAAGAGTGCATTCACAGTTTTGTGGATCTATGTATCTTTTGATGTAATGAAACATATATTTCAAATGTCAAACACCTATAAATCAGTATGAAGTACGTCACTGATGGGAGCATTGAGGCTTGAGGTCCACAGCACAAAACAATGCTCATTGCAAGCTGTTTGAAAGCTAATTGTCTCAAGAATGACCAAGGAGGTGATTTATTAAGGCTTCAGAAATTCATCAAATTCAGATAATCTTGCTGAATTGTTTGGCAATCCTTCCAGTTGCTCAGTAACCTCAAGGCAGGTCTATAATTGTCCACGTATGTCCATCTTACCAAGAAGGACCACATTTTGTTCCTGCCCTTCTTACTGTGAACCTCCAGAAATGGATCCTTCATGGAGAAGGTTATGCTACAACTCCATCTGAACACTTCAAAGAAAACAAATTGTTTTTGATAAGACAATTGTTAACTATTTAATGGCTTCTCACATTTGAATCTTATATTTTCTCCACCCCCCCACCACCGCATTTCTGTTTGCCCCTGATGATCGACTGCTTTACTCATGTGGCATTTGCAGTATATTTTACGTTGAGGACTTGAGTGCCAACATTTAGTGATATTTAAATAAACTGATATTCCATTGCATTGTGAGGATAAATGCATAAACTACTGATGGAATATGCTGTAGAATCTACTGTTTTTGTTTGCCTGATGAATGACAGCACATCTAATGTCAATAAGAACTTTATCATATTTGTCCTTGGTTGGTGTGGAAGGATGTGATAAAGAAGTTATACCCAGAAGATGTCTCGGTTACAACCCCCAAGTTATTTGGTATTGCCAGATACCACACTACTGTAAAATGAGAATACCATGATTGTAGACTGGTAGATGTTACTACCTTGCATGATTAACTAATGGTCAAAACTTAAATGCAAATTGATAACCATAATCTCCTTGCTCATTTCTGGATCCTCATAGCTCAATGACACTCAGACATTGTTGAATCTTTCCTTTACAAAATCTGCACAGTGTTCTTGTTCAGTCTTTGTGAAGACCACGAAGAAACATCGGAATGGTATTTGGAACCTAATCATCCCATCCTATTACTGCAAGAGTTTATCAGGGCAATGTCTGGAACGAATCATTTTCATTATTGACCTTCCATTCTATCATGAGAGAACTCAGGGTTTTTGCTGATGACTGCACAGTGTTCAATTCCATTTACTGACCCACAAATGACAAAGCAACTTTATGTTTAGCTGAAGCAGGACAAATAGAATGACAAATGATGAGTTAGTTATCACACCCACTGCCAATAAATATCTATCTCCAGCAAGAGAGCGTCTAAGCACTTCTCTTTGACATTCAGCAGCATTACATTGACCAGAACCTATCTGCCCCAGCCATTTAATCCCATGGTAAATCAGAGCCTGAAAATTCTGCAGTGAGTGACTTGCAATTCTTCAACATCATTAAGTCAAAATCTTGGATGTACTTACCCCTCGGTGCTTTGAGAGTTCTTTCAAATGTACTGCATTGGTTCAAGAAGGTGATTCACCACCACTTTCTCAAGGGCAGTTCGAGATGTGTATTAAAAATGTATTTTCCCAACATCACATCCCATTTTTAAAAAAACAGTGCCACAAATTTCCTGACAAATTACAGTTTGAAATGCCATATTCCAATAATTCACGAAGCACCTACAACCAAAAGTGTAAAGTAGTTTGTCTGCAAGAGTTTATCATTAATGGCATTGCAAGTTCAGGACTACTAGGCTAATTTCTCGGGTTCAGTGGCATCGGTAGCTCCCGTAAATGGTCTAATCTTTTTACTGAAGTTGGTCCAGACTTCCAGGATGTAATAAAAGTGCCCCCTTCTGTTTTGAACTGGTTTCTCATATCTTTCAGTCATGCATTTCTCCATCGCGGTGAAGATGGACCTGATAAAGCAATGTTTCCCAACCAGAATCAACGCTGGTGTAAAGAAGGGTTCCAACCGGAAACATTGCCTATCCAGGCCCTCCAGAGCACTGAGTTACTCCAGCACTTTGTGTTCTATACAAGATTCCAGCATGTGCAGTTCCTTGTGATTCTTAATAAAATATTGCTTGGTTTATATTATTAAAGTGTCTTATTCATGATAAGACAGTTAAGCACATTTGGAGCTTAGTTCTGTTTAAATTTCCTTATTTCCATCAATTAAATTTATCATTGCATAATGTAGCAGCCAATGAATAGCTTATATTATTCATTTCATTGGACAACTTGCTTGACTTTATATCATTCCTGTTTGCATTCTAACTTTACTGCATCTGTCAACTTTGAGACTTTTCTGCTTTAACATTCTCTATTGCAGAAGCTGGACAGCCAAAGAACAATGGTTTATTCATGATTTTCTGTTCTCGTTTACAAACTGATCAAAAATCACCCATATTTGGATGGGAGATGTTTATCAATACTGAGCAAAAAACTATTCAGTCTGACAAAACAATACTGAAGATGGTTCCTTAACATCTTAACTATGTAATGTCTTGGAGCTTTTTTATAAATGGAGAAATATACAAATGTGAACTCCATGATCATTTGCATTTTTTACAGAACACCACTGAATCATTTCCATTGATTCCACCTGTGACAACATATGAGGACATATTAACTCAAAAGATCAGGCAGCATCTGTGGAAGGAATGAGCAGATGATTTGACTGGGACCCTTCTTCAGGGCGGGGAGGGTGGGGGGGGGGGGGGGGGGGGGAGGGGTCAAGAGCCTTCAGAAGACTGAAAAAGAGTCCCGACCTGCAATATCATCTATCTATTCACATCACAGATGCTGCCTGACACGCTGAGTTCCTCCAGTACTTTATTTTTTAGCTGTATATGATCCCCCTGGATATTGCATGGGAAATTCTACTTGATGTAGATTTCAAAGGGATAGCAATTTCACTGATTCAAATGATACAGTCCTCTAAAAGTATCTGTGTAGCCACCCATGCTACTAATCTCTCAACAATGTATCATTCAGATAGCAACTTGTCCTTGGAAGATTAGGACCCTGAACAAATATATCTGTAGGCAACAGTGAGTGAAAATACTTGCAAGTACAGATAAACTGTTTAAAAAAAATTAAAAAAAATTATACCTGTATTCTACTTTGTAGTGTGAGCACTTCATCAAACAAACTGGGAGTTTTTCATCATAAATACAAGAGTCAGCTCTTTCGGGCACATAGATCACTGGGATTTTGTTGTGTCAGTTTCCCGAGTAGAAGCAATTAAGATTTAAGATAAAGGCACCAGAATCAGAGACTATCTGGAAAATTACTATTACATTATTAAGTGGTTTGCTACAGGCTTTCAAGGCCAAATGTGTGACTTTATTTACACTCAGAACCTGTGACCACCCTTTTAGGTAACAAGATTGCACTACAGTTTCTCTCTCCTTCACGTGTTTTGTAGAAAAATAAAGAACCAAATACAGCATGAGTGAACTTTGTGTAATACTTACATATGTTGGAAAAAGCATTTTAACTTGCATTGAAAATGACAGTGTTAAAAATAGTGATCACAGAGGAATCATTTCTATAACTTTTCTGTAACCAGAACAATTTGCAAGTCGGAAATGCGGCTGCGAAACAAATTTGGACATTGTCAAAGATACCTACAGCCCTGCAGAAACCAGCAAATCCTTACCACTACTCTCCCATATGCTCGTTGGTATGTACGGGTGTACATAGATTGGATGTTCAGAGGTTGAAGAGGACCTCAATTACCACCTCAGGCTTGACTAAAGATCCCTGTTTTTTTCACACTTGTGTTTTGTTCCTGAAAATGAACTGATTCAGGACTTAAATTCAAGAGGTCAGTCTGGTGTGCTTCTCCGTTCCCACATTTACAGGTTGCTTTCATTTCTCACTGTGGAGCTGCTGGACATCCTGCTCCCACCCATATGCACCTCATGAGAGTGCCTGCAAGCATTTATTCAGCCCTGAGCTGTTTTGGACAAATTCAACTGAGATCCAAATCTAAAAATAGCTCAAAACTCTACTATGGGTAGTCAATGGCCTAAAGCTTTCACATGACTCCCCCCCACCCCCCAACCCGCTAACATGAATCATTTAATTTGGCCTGGCCTTCCCTGATTGGGGTGATGGGGTGATTTTCAGCAAACTTCCTTGTTCTTGATTAATGAGATTTTCTGTCTTCACTTCCGCCCAAGACGAGTAAATGTTGAACATCATGCCCCTCAAGACTTTTGTCTGTGATTGTTCAGCTATTCCCAAAGATAAAGGTTCTTTATACTTCCATATAAAAACAAACTGAACACTGCTTTAGAGTTTTCCATGATTCCAGAAGGTTACACCATGAGATAATTACAATTCAATAGTTAAGCAAAAAGAAATAGGGTGTTTATAATGTTCCATAACAGCTAGTGGAATAAATTATGTCATGTTTGAAACTCAACATCATTGTTGCTGCTGAAATTCTTTTTGGCTTCTACACAAAGATAAAGACTGTCAGGGATAGTAATTCAGACAAGAGGTGACATCATTTGGAGCGGTTAGTAATTTATTCTTCAAAATTACTCTGTAATTCAGGAAGTGTAATGATGATAATTCAGAACATAATGACATTTTAGTACTTAACTATGGAAAAGTTGTTCAAATAATTAATGTTTGCAAGCTGAGAGCGAAGAATATATTTCTGAGCTCGTTAGTTGTGCCACAAAAAATATTTATAAATGGCAGGATAGTTAGAACTGATTTTAGGAGTCAGATGAAGGTTAGTGAAGAAGGCCCCTGAGCAAACAATCTTGTAAATCTCACTGTTCAAATGCAGGGATGCCTAATGAATATATCTGAGAGTCGCACCAATTAAGAAAGGGAAGCAATATTAAATCATTAGGAATGTTAGGATTCAGGTCAGGGAGATCATGTGAAAGCTGCTGGAGATGGTTTTAGACCACCCACACCAATTCATCCACAATGCTTGATTGTTGTTAGATAAAAAACATAAAATGTAATCTATTTCATGCAATTTAATCAAAATACATGTCAACCAAAAATAAATTTGCTTCATCCTCCTCTTTTGGAATGTTGCATGCAGCTTCATGTTCTTTTCTATAAATAGTACTTCTGCTTTGAAATTTAGCTCAGCAATACAATTAACAAAGAATATAAATCCCTGCTGTTTTATTTATCAGCCCAAAATTGACATAGGGGAAGCCATTTCTATGCTTAGTTTCTTGCTTCTTGGTCAGGGCCTTCCCTCCTTTTACGAGAAATGCACCAGCTGCCAATTAAGCAGAAACAGAGTGGACCATACAGCAAACAGTCAATGTGTATTCCTGTAAGTCTTACACATGCTCCAAGGTGCAATCAACAGACTTCCTCTATTCTAGATTTAAATGATGCCATTCATAAGCATGGCATCAACTACCTTGAATAACACTGCTATGGATATCCAGAACACAAGCAAAGCTAGGATGACAAAACTGTCAAAAATTCTGCAATGCAACAACCATTTCCTCTTCCATTAACCATCTAGCTACTTGCTCAGACTGAATTCCATGCCATGCAATGTAGGAGCCTGAGTTGAACTTTAGATGCTAAATTTGGATCAGCACCAGGGCTGTTTCTATTGCTTGATATTGGTAACTATGATTAATAATTATCTGTCTGTGGATTTCAGTTCCTCAGTATTACGGGCATTAGTCTTTCCAAAATTCATAGTGTATACATTCCAGAAACCAACCATGTACCAAGTAAAAATCCTTGTCTTCAGTTACTGGTGCCCTTCTTAAAATCATTATCCTACTATTAGATTCTCCATAGCCTTACAATGCCTAACATCTGTAAATTCCTCCATCCTTATATCCCAATTAAGTTCCTGCCAACTGAATTGGCTCACCATCACCTCACCTCATAATCATCTATTATTAACCTGAAGGCCTTCAAAAATATCTTGCAAGTAGTTCTTTGATCTTATGTTTGTCTACTTCCAGCGACCCTTGCAATGATTCGCTCTTTCACTATACACTAACATAAGAAAAGAATGAACAAGATCACACTGCTGATAAATCTGTCCCACCAAGCAGGGAGAGATCCTGAGATTAAAACATTTTGGTGTGGTCAGGATCACAGTGTTCTGCACAAAAGTGTGACTATTTCAGCAGAAGAAATTGTCAAATTCCTTCCTATTTAGTTTTTAGCTCCTTATTTTAGATATTTTAAAACTGAGTCACCAAACATACAACCTCTTTGTAGTACAAACCAGTAGGCTAATTTATGAAAGACTTTGAAAGATTCATTGGAATCCCAAAGACAAGGTTTTGGAGTCAACAATTTTTCATAAATCGTTTTAATCCCATTTACCCGCAATATCCTCTTTTTCACAGATTTGTACTTTATACTTGGGAAATCTATCCCAGAAGGCAATGACTACCTGCGGGGAAACATGCTACCTGTATCTAACACAACTCTTTATGCAAGTATTTTATTACACACCACCCAACCCCCTCCTCTTAAATAATACTAGACCAAGTGGACCCGTTGGGCCCAAACCTCTCCTGCATTGGTGCAACACCCTCTTCTTCCCCTCCCCTATCCCACCCCCTCCCCTTCCCCCTCACCCTCGCACCCACCCTCGCACCCACCCCCGCCCTCACTCTCGCACCCGCCCCCTCACCCTCGCAACCACCCCCTCACTCCCTTCACTCCCTCCTCCCCTCCCTCCTCTCCCCCCTACCTCCTCGCCTCCCCCTCCCCCTCCCCTCACCCCCCACTCCATCCCTTATCCTCCCTCTTCCCCCTCCTTCCACCCCCCCTCCCTCCCTCCCTCCCTCCCCCTTCCCTCCTCCCTCCCTCGGAGATAGATTTAAACTTTAAAATGTGAATAACTTAAAATATAACACTGATTTCAATGAAACGTCTTCCATTAGCACCAAAGGGACGACGGTGAGTAAGGTGGGCCTAAAATTGGCGCGCTATAAATCATGTACTGTTTTGGCTGTAGTTCAGGAACAAACAAACAAACAAACAAACGCGAGTTTTAGTATATAGATAGCCAAAACAATTATATCCAATCCTTTCAACATGTTAATAATCATATTCATATATTAATAAAATAGACTCAGTGCCTTTTGCCATTCTGTTAACTTAAATCCTTCAAACTGAGTAACATTTCCTGATGAATGTGAATGCCAATACTCGTCCATACTTCAAATAATTCTTTTGAACAACACCAATTGCTAATTCACGATTGGGTGTGATTGTGGTTCATTCATTTTGGCCACAATCACTCATTTAAGTTTAAAAAAAACACACAAATTTGGCAATATATGAGTTTTTTCTAATTGGTTGAACCAAAAATGTTGATAACTTCCCTCTCCATATTGCCAACATTCCTATGGAGTTGAACTCTTGCAAATTTATCATCACATAATTTTACCAAAACACGACAAAAACAGTTATCACAGAAAGAACTCATACACAACAATCAAGAACCATTCAAATGCTCTTCTGATTGTCTCACCAATAAATACACATGTTGTGGCAGGCAGATGTGACCACTGCAAACACATGTTCAGTGGTAATGTATTCCTTCTCTCCCGAGGTGCTGCCTGACCTGCTGAGTTACTCCAGCATTTTGTGAATAAATCAGTGGTAATGTCTTCCTTGTTTCAGTGGAATACACATCTGTCAAGATATCATGAATTCAGTTACCACTCCAGACACTTCAAGCCATAACCTAGGTAAACTCAATGCCATGAAACTGTTGCATATCCTGCCACTTAATTGAATCACTTACCAAGATGATATTTGTATAAAAGATTCCAAAGCACCATTCAAAGAGTATTAGGTGAATTTCCCCAGTGATTCATCCAATATTTATCTCTTAATTAACATTTCTGAAGGGCATAGGTTATCTGGAGAGGAGGATATGAATATATCAGCGCAGCCAAGTGGAATAAACTCATCCTTTGTGGAGAATCTTGCAGTATCTAATTTCACTGCTGAAATCCCTGACATTAAAGCAATAACTACACTTCATTCATTGGGTATAAAGTCTTTTCACCTGCCATGAAGATATGAAACATAATTCAGAAATTCAAGCTCTTTTTACATTTATTTTCAACTTATTAATTTGAAAGCATGTTAACTACTTGGAGAATTTAAAAAGCATTTATAGCATTTTCAGCTTTACAACTGAAACCAGAAAATGCAAGAAACACACACAAGTCAAACTGCAGCTTTGGGAAGTGAAATTGAATCAACATTTCAGATCAAAAACCCTTTGTTGGATATGGTTTTAGATTTAAATTTTTTATTTTTTTTATTTTGATAGTTTTTTATTTGATTTTCACTGTCAACTCGAAATTCAATTTTGAAATCCTCATGTTCAATTGCATGAATACAGAGCCCTTTCTGATTTGTTGTGACTTGGAGGTTACAAAAAAGTTCCGAAGCATCAGGTATTTCCTTAAAATAGCACCAGAGAAGTTCCTAGGTTCATTTATTTCCAAATAGCCATATTTAATTTGTCACTAAAGTACAGACAAACATTATCTAACAACACCTTGTACAATCCAACTATCTAATTGAAGATATTAAGGAACTGCAGATACTGGTTTACAAAAAGAGACAAAAAGTGCTGGAGTAACTTTGTGGGTCAGCCAGCATCTCTGGAGGATATAGATAGGTGATGTTGGGTCAGCTCCCTTCTTAAGGCTGGTGATGTTTCGGGTCAAGACCCTCCTTTAGACTTGGATGAAGGGTTCAACCCAAAACGTCACCTATCTATGTTATCCAAAAATGTTGTCTGACCTGCTGAGCTACTCCAGCACTTTGTGTCTAACTATCATTCCTAATTTAAGTTGAATTTGCTTTGTTTTAGTATACAAAGTGAAAACCATTTTCTCACGCTGATATTTCTATTATTTTTCACCATAAATTTATCAACACAAGGATGCAGATTGTAAACGGCCTATGTAGTTGGATGTTCTATCTGTCTGTTTTTACTTTTGTAGTCACGTTAGTGTCCTTGTGACCAAATTCACACGACCTCCCAGCAGACTTGCTGTGGGACCTTGTACCATCAGTAGGCACCATGGGGATTGTACTGCAGAATTGATATGAAAAATAAATACCATGACAAGATGTTTCCGTCCATGGTATGATTTGGATGTGTGTGTTTTTTCCTATGCTCCTCTAAAAAAATATTTTTTTATGCAGGTTGGTGACTTTGTACAAGAACAAAAGTGACTGCAGTGATTATAGCACTATGTTTTCTCCAAAATATGGAAACATAGAAAATAGGTGCAGAAGGAGGCCATTTGGCACTTCGAGCCAGCACCGCCATTCATTGCCATCATGGCTGATCATCCACAATCAGTAACCCGTGCCTGCCTTCCCCACATATCCCTTGATTCCGCTAGCCCCTAGAACTCATCCAGTGAATTCCCCTTCAGTAATCCATGCTGACTTGGACCAATCCTATTACAGCTATCCAAATGTGCCGTTACTTCTTTAATAATTGACTCCAGCATCTTCCCCACCACCGATGTCCGGCTAACTGGTCTATAATTCCCCGTTTTCCCTCTTGCTCCTTTCTTGAAAAGTGGGATAACATTAGCTACCCTCCAGTCCACAGGAACTGATCCTGAATCTGTAGAACATTGGAAAATGGTCACCAATGCGTCCACGATTTTCAAGTTCAAGTTCAAAACACTTTATTTGTCTTCGTGGGCAATTTACAAAGGCACGTAGATGAGTACAAAAACTATTAGGGGAGGGGAGGGGGATTCCCGTATCTCTGATTCCTGTAAGCAAGGGTGAGAACGTGAGCAGGCACTGCCAACTGGGAGTTGGCCGCTGATAATTGCGACTTATGGAAGCTGACTGTGCAGGCACACAGTGAGGCAAACACAATCACAGAAGTCATCAAACCGAGGCCGCAGATAAAGCAAAGGCCAGCAAACCTACACTTCAGTCTTTCTCTGCATAAAAATGTAGAAGAAAGGAACTGCAGATGCTGGTTTACACAAAAGGACACAAAGTGCTGGAGTAACTCAGCGGGTCAGGCAACCTCTTTGAAGACACGCATAGGTGGCGTTTCGTGTCTGAAGAAGAGTCCCGACCCGAAACGTCACATAGATTCTTCAGAGATGCTGCCTAATCCGCTGAGTTACTCATCCACTTTGTGTCATTTTTATCTGCACCGTGTGCCCGAGACCACCAGGCTGGGGTTGGGCCGCTGTGTTGTGCCAGAGGGGAGTTGAACATCAAAGTGTAGACCGTACTTCTGGAACAATACGTTGACTGCTTAATCTCCCAATTGGTCCATGGAGGAATCTCTGTACCGGTCAAAGCGACAACTCTCAAGTCTGGAATGGCGACTGCTCATCGAGATGCTGGGCTTGTCGTTGTAAGAAAGTGGAGGCAGTGTTATGTGAAAGATGAGCAGAGGGACACGCTGGCGGTCTGATTGCCATCGCGTGTTCCACGGAAGTAAATATCAATGTCGTCAAAATTGTTGGAGCGGAGCATGTAACTTATTTCCAGGTGTTGTTTGTACCAGGTTTGGAGTCCTCATAAATTCACAAATACCCCCCCACCCGACCTGTGGCACCGAGGTTGCATTTCACAGTTGCGTCACTGTAGGCTCACGCACAAGGGAGAGAGAGGTGCGGGACCGCAACCAAGTGGGACGTGAGCCATTATCGCCCAGGTCAGCCATGGGCTTGTTAGATAAACTAGCTGCATGTCTGCGGCTGAGGCGCAAGGGCGTGAATATTCTTTGTTTGGGGCTGGATAACAGCGGCAAGAGCACCATCATCGACCTCTTGAAACCCGCCAGCGTGAGTACGAAAGAAATTCCTCACGCACGCATTAAACTCCCCTTCCTTCGTGTGTTGTGATTGATTAATGGCCCGCCCCATGAGTAGGTAATTCATTGTTTCCAGTAGATAATAACATATAACTAGCACTGGATGAAATAACATTTCAAGAATTGTCTGACAACTCAACAACTTTTAGTTTAATAGTCTGGAGTGTACTCTCGAGACACGAATTGAGCGCTCTCATGTTTTGATCAGCATTGGATGCCCAAATTTTCCCTGATCGAGGAACATTTCCAAAAAATCTTGCCATTTCCTGGATAGTCTAAAACTAAAACGTTGTCCAACATTTTCTGTTTTATTCCAATGAACCTCCAGCATCATCTCTGCAAACTTCACAGACGAATAGCCTCTTCCCAAACTCTCTCTCTCTCTCTCTCTCTCTCTTCCCCCCCCCCCACACACACCACTGGCACCAACTTCTACGCGTCTCCTTCAGTGTGGGGAAGGCTCCTCCAATTGTCTGGTAAGGTTTCCCGCTGCCTGTAAGGAGAATTTGCCAGATTCCAAGAACAACTCTGCATCTATGGAAAGAAATGTCATTGATTTGTTTGGGCAGAATCTAACCGATGGTAGGTGGCAATGATGGCATAGATACAGCTGTTATCATGTTCATCAGTTGAGAACTTCTGAAAGCGTTTTAGTCCCCTCTTTCTGTTGCACCGCGACAACGGTGAAAAATGATCATCATGAAAACTGTTCAGCTCTAGGAACACTGTTTGTGCAAGCATAACTGCTGGATTTTCAAAATTGTATTGAAGAAGGCCTGCAAGAAGCAAGTGCTACTTGTCACCGATGCTGATAAAACAGATGCTGATACTGTTTTCCTAAAAATTCTCATTATCACACTGATCTGCTTGTCCTGACAGTAAAGTAAAACACTGGAGTACTGGAAAGCTTGGAAACATTAACTCCACTGTAAAGTGTGATTCTGAGAACTTCGAATTTCAATCCTCTTGGTTCCTTTGGATCACTTTTATATGTATTTGAGAACATTTCCTTATCCACCTAGTGGAAGACAGGAGCTAAACCACATGCTTGGTTTTTACACAAGTTCTTATCCATGGGCTTTCATGTCAATTGTGGGAATCTTGGATATTGCGAAAAGGTTAATTATGGGTTATCTGTGGTTCAGGCTTTGGGAACATATAACAGCATAGAAACGGGCCCTGTGGCCCACATTGCTGACCATGATGCTACTTTCACCAACACATTTGTCTGCACAGGATCTATATTTCTCAATGCCTTGCCTGCTCATTTCTGACTAAATGCCTCTCAAATGTTGCTATTGTAGTTGCTTCCACAACATCCCCTGTCAGTGAGTTCCAGGTATTTTCCAAACTCTGTAAAATGCTTTAAATCTCCTTTAAATATATCCCTCTTACTTTAAAGTCATGCTCTCCAGCATTTAATATTTGGAAGAAAAGACTGATTATCTATGCCTCTCAGAATTGGAGATGTCTATCAGGAAGCCCCTCAGCCTCCAAAGCTCCTGGGAAACCAATCCAAAATGGTTCAACCTCATAGCAAATACTCTCTAATCCAGGCAGTATCCTGGTGAACCTCTTTTGCACTCTCTCCAAAGCCTCCCAATCCTTCCTATAACACGGCAACTGGAACTGCACACAATTCTCCAGATTGGAACTAACCAAAGTTTTATAGTTACATCAATAGACAATAGGTGCAGGAGTGGGCCATTCGACCCATTGAGCCAGCACCGCCATTGAATGTGATCATGGCTGATTATCCACAATCAGTACCCCGTTCCTGCCCTCTCCCCGTACCCCCTGACTCTGCGAGCATTAAGAGCTCTATCTAACTCTCTCTTGAAAGCATTCAGAGAATTGGCCTCCATTGTCTTCTGAGGCACAGAATTCCACAGATTTACAACTCTCTGAGTGAAAAAGTTTTTCCTCATCTCCGTTCTAAAACTGTGGCCCCTGGTTCTGGACTCCCCCAACATTGGGAACATGTTTCCTGCCTCTAACGTGTCCAACCCCTTAATAATCTTATATGTTTCAATAAGATCCCCTCTCATCCTAAATTCCAGTGTATACAAGCCTAGTCACTCCAGTCTTTCAACATACGACTGTCCCGCCATTCTGGAAATTAACTTAGTGAAACTACGCTGCACTCTCAATAGCAAGAATGTCCTTCCTCAAATTTGGAGACCAAACCTGCACACAGTACTCCAGGTGTGGTCTCACTAGGGCCCTGTACAACTGCAGCAGGACCTCTTTGCTTCTATACTCAACTTCTCTTGTCATGAAGGCCAACATGCCATTAGCTTTCTTCACTGCCTGCTGTACCTGCATGCTTACTTTCAGTGACTGATGAACAAGGACACCCAGATCTCTATGTACTTCCCCTTTTCCGAACGACACCATTCAGATAATAATTTACCTACCTGTTCTTACCACCAAAGTGGATAACCACACATTTATCCGCATTAAACTCCATCTGCCATGCAACTGCCCACTCACAACCTGTCCAAGTCACCCTGCATCCTCATAGCATCCTCCTCACAGTTGACACTGCCACCCAGCTTTGTGTCATCTGCAAATTTGCTAATGTTACTTTTAATCCCTTCATCTAAGTCGTTAATGTATATTGTAAATAGTTGCGGTCCCAGCATCGAGCCTTGCGGTACCCCACTAGTCACTGCCTGCCATTCTGAAAGGGACCCGTTAATCCCTACTCTTTGTTTCCGATCTGTCAACCAATTTTCTATCCATGTCAGTACCCTGTGCTCTAATTTTGTCCACTAATCTCCAATGTGGGACCTTATCAAAGGCTTTCTAAAAGTCCAGGTACATCATGACCTCAATTTTTATATTTGGTGCCCTGACCGTTGCTAGTGAGTCTGCCATATGCCATCTTTACCATTCTATCTTCTTGTATAGAACAGAACATCAGGAACACAGGAACAAAGGGAGAAAAGCTTCAGATGCCAGTAGCATAGGATATATGGTTAGAGTATTACAGTGGAAACAAATATATTTTGAAACATTAGGATAGGACATCTCCCGTGCCTAGTATGATTGATTGGACTTTCTCTGAAATATGAGAACAGGAAATGATAATTCTTATATTGTGCAGGACTCGTATGCGAAGGCGAATCACAAATTGAAGGAAGCAGAGGAATGTGACCCAATGCAACCAAGGCTTATTATCACCTGTTTTCTCAAAATCTGGGTGCAGGTTTAGGGCAGGGTTCCGTTCCTGTGAATTGTTCGCAACCTGGTGTTTGGAATTTGGGATGGACCTGTATAGCTATTTTAAAATGTAAAATAATTTTTAATGGGGACAAAGATCAACAATATCATTAATCATGGTAGAAACGAATGTAGAAAAATAAGATGCTTTTTAGAATCATGGAGTCGCACGGAACAGAAAAGGGCCCTTCAGCCCATCACGACCATGCCATCCTTTGTACTCATCTACATTAATTACATTTGCCTGCATTGGGTCTACGGTCATCTATGCTTTGCTGTTCAAGTGTCTATTTAAATGTCTCTTAAACGTAGTGATTGTATGCAATTCTACCACTTCTACCATTCCTCAAGTGGCACATTCCAGATATCAACCACTTTGTTAAAAAAATATTTCCCTCAGGTCCACTTTAAAACTTCCTCTCATCTTAAACCTATGCCCTTTTGATTTGGATATTCCCACCTAAGGAAATCAATTCTGCCTGTTTACCCTATCTATGCCTCTTAAAAAATTATATGCATTCATCAGGTCCCAGGTATTTGGAATAGTATCAAAGCGCGAAGGGATTGATGGTAAATGGAAAAACACAAAATGTTGGAGTAAATCAGCAGGTCAGGCAGCATCCCTGGAGAACATGGATAGGTGACGTTCCGGGTCGGGATCCTTTTTCAGACTGATTCCAGGGGTGGGAGGAAAGAAAGCTGGAAGAGTAAAGGTGCAGGACAAAACAAAGCAGGTCATGTGAACAAAGGTGAGGGGGTTTTGAGAGGCAGATGGTTGGGAAAAGGCCAGAGATAACACACGTGAGGTGTGAGACAAAAGGATGAGAGTTACAAATTGTGAAGCTAGAGGATTGACAAGGTGTGAAATATGTAGCTAGGGAAAGGACAATAGTTGGAGGGGATGGGAGAAAAAGGTGCAAGGTTGAGAATGATCAGCCATGATCACATTGAATGGCGGTGCTGGCTCGAAGGGCCGAATGGCCTTCTCCTGCACCTATTTTCTATTGTCTATTGTCAGCTAAAGGTCGGGGGGGGGGGGGGGAGTTCAGGTAAGGGAGAGTTTATTGAGGAGAAAAGAGAAGGGGGTGTTTTGTAAAGTTTGAGAATTCAATATTCATACTACTGGATTTTAAGCCAGGTGGAATATGAGATGCAAAGTCTCCATCTTGCATGTGACATCACCCTTCCAATGAGACCCAAGAGAGAAAAATTATTATGGGAATGGGAAGGGGAGTTAAAATGGTTACAACCAGGAGTTACCGTAGGCCTTGGTAGACCGAGCGCAAGTGCTCGGCGAAACGGTTGCTGAGTCTACACTTGGCCTTGCTGATGTAAAGGAGGTCATATCAGGAACATCAGATGTAGTAGAATGGCCCCGACCCAAAATATCACTTACCCATGTTCTCCAGAAATCCTGCCTGACCCACTGAGTTACTTTAGCATTTTGTGCCTTTCCTTCGTAAACCAGCATCTGCAGTTCCTTGTTACTCCAATGATGGAAGGTGGTTTGTTAAAGGTTGTAATAAGAGAAGATGGTGAATAATAATGCTCTGTTTCCTAGAATTTTATTTGCAATTTGGTCATGTTCAATTAAATTTACGAAGACAGAAACATGTAAGAGTTCAACTGAACAGTGTCAGGGATAGCGGGAGGCTTTGGAATATGACCAGATGTGGGAACCCATGCTGATTAGTCATCTCTTTATCTCAAGTGTATCCACTGTGCTAGCCAGAAGAATTGATTTTGTATTGAGTGGAAAATGAATCGGGCCCCTGGTTTTATTTTTCAATAGGCAAGTTATTGTCGTATTGTAATTTCATTGAAATAGCTTTGCTATATCTGAACTGAAAACAAATGGATTGCTAAACTTAATTTGTATATTTCAATTGTTTGACATTGAACTTTAACCTTCTTATTTTTCAGGCAGAAGTCCAACACGTAACACCAACAGTTGGATTTAATGTAGAGAAATTCTCCACAGACAGGTATAACCAATTGACTTTCTACAGCACCAAATAAGAGGACAATTCTTCAACCAACAATAACACAAGCTTTTCTTTTTTTTTTCTCTGTACTTGCCCTCGCTATCTGCTCACAACTTCTGATGACAATTTGCTGGAATGGAGAAAAATAATCGCATTCACCAGATTACAGTGATTATTTGTACTTTCTTATCTTCACTTAAATTTCTCAATTAATTGCAGGTTGTCCTTTACAGTGTTTGACATGTCAGGCCAGGGAAGATACAGAAACCTTTGGGAATATTACTATAAGTAAGTCATCAGTAAATAATGTGCTATATATAGCACCTGAATGACATTGTGTGTTTTGTACAGAAACTGTTCACGATGTATTTACATATTTGTGAGTTATCAAAAATCGTGCACAATGGATGGAGAAAAGATAAAAAGGAAAAGAGAGCAAGATTTAAAAGGGAGGGAGAAGCTGGGATTGGTACTTGGAATGTGATGGGAGAGAGAAAAGGTAAACCTAGGACAAAAAGCTGGTATCACAAAATGTTGGAGTAACTCAGCGGGTCAGGCAGCATATCATATCATATCATATATATACAGACGGAAACAGGCCTTTTCGGCCCTCCAAGTCCGTGCCGCCCAGTGATCCCCGTACATTAACACTATCCTACACCCACTAGGGACAATTTTTACATTTACATTTACCCAGCCAATTAACCTACATACCTGTACGTCTTTGGAGTGTGGGAGGAAACCGAAGATCTCGGAGAAAACCCACGCAGGTCACGGGGAGAACGTACAAACTCCTTACAGTGCAGCACCCGTAGTCAGGATCGAACCTGAGTCTCCGGCGCTGCATTCGCTGTAAAGCAGCAACTCTACCGCTGCGCTACCGTGCCGCCATCTCAGGAGAGAAGGAATGGGTGACGTTTCGGGTCGAGACCCTTCTTCAGACTGATGTCAGGGGAGGGGATGGGACAAAGATAAGATGTAGTGGGAGACAGGAAGACAGTGGGAGAACTGGGAAGGGGAGGGACAGGGGAACTATCTGAAGTTGGAGAAATCAATGTTCATACCGCTGGGGTGTAAGCTGCCCAAGTGAAATATGAGACGCTGTTCCTCCAATTTGCAGTGGGCCTCACTATGACAATTGGAGGAGGCCCACGACAGAAAGGTCAGACTGGGAGTGGGAGGGGAAGTTGAAGTGCTGAGCCACCAGGAGATCAGGTTGGTTAAGGCAGACTGAGCGAAGGTGTTGAGCGAAACGATTGCCGAGCCTGCGTTTGGTCTCGCCGATGTAGTGAAGTTGACACCTGGAACAGCGGATACAATAGATGAGGTTGGAGGAGGTGCAGGTGAACCTCTGTCTCACCTGGAAAGACTGTTTGGGTCCTTGGATGGAGTCGAGGGGGGAGGTAACGGGACAGGTATTGCATCTCCTGCGGTTCCTGGGGAAAGTACCTGGGGAGGGGTTGTTTTGGGTGGGAAGGGACGAGTGGACCAGGGAGTTACGGAGGGAACGGTGTCTGCGGAAAGCAGAAAGGGGAGGAAATGGGAAGATGTGGCCAATAGTGGGATCCCGTTGGAGGCGACGGAAATGTCGGAGGGTAACTTGTTGTATATGCTGGCTGATGGGGTGGAAGGTGAGGACAAGGGGAACTATGCTTGTTACGAATGGGGAGAGGGGGAGAAAGAGCAGAACTGCGGGATATAGAAGAGGCCCTCGAGAGAGCCTCATCTATAATGGAAGAGGGGAACCCCCGTTTCCTAAAGAATGAGGACATCCCTGATGCCCTAGTATGAAACATCTCATCCTGGGCCCAATTGAGATTCTGAGATACAATTTGATTACTTCAGCTACTCTTTTTGTAGGATGGTGTATGTCCAGAAAGTGGAAAGTAGTAATGAGACAAATATCAGTTTGACTTGGCTAAGGTGAATGACAACTGAATGGCAGAAATTGTTGGGAAGATTGTTTGGTTAAGTTAAAAGGTAAAATGTAGTCATGATATAAACTTGAATAGCTGGAGGAACAGTGTACCTTTGAATGGAGATTTTATGGCTACTAAAGAAAAGAATAAGATAGTTTTGTTTTAAATTATTTATGTTTGCAATATTTTGTTTTAGGTGATTTTTGGGTGTTTTTTATTGCTTCTGTTTTAATTTGTTCTTAACAGAGCTTGAATGTCAGAGACATTCAGATATATTGTAAAATATGATAGCTTTGGCTGCTGGCCAAATTGGAGGGTGGGTTTTTATGGATGGGATTTGTGGTGTCCTGTCCACATGACCCAAAAATGTCATGTGAAGCCATGGATATATGCCAGGCAAAGTCTTTATGGATGAGCATAAAGTGAGCACAGCATCAAGGACAGGTGGCAAATCTAACCCAACAAAATGCAGCCAGCTTTTAGGGCTGTTTTAAAAAAAAAAAAAAGAGATACTGATCAAGGTTTGATGGGGCCAGGGAATTTGGGAGTTTAGACTTGGGAGGTAACATTTTGGTAATTAGTCATCTGAACTGATATTTTTAAAATCAAAATGTTTCCCTTTTACAAAAATAATTAATCATAATCCAGCAGGCTTTGGAAAACAGAGAGCAAGTGTTCGGCAAGGCCTGCTGGATCTCCCGGTTGCATGCCAAGAGCTGCATGATTTCTCGGTTGCTAACCATTTCAACTCCCCTTTCCCATTCCCCTACCAATTTTTCTGTCCTCAGCCCCCTCCAGGTAAGGTAGCTTACAACAACAATATGAACATTGAATTCTTCAAATTCAAGTAATGCCCCCACATCCTCTTTTCCTTCCATTTTATTTCCTCCTCTTTCCCCTACCCATTATCCTCTTCCGTCCACATCCCTCCCTCTGGTTTTGCATTTCATTTTACATCTTCTTTCCTTGCCTAACACCCTTTTTTCTCCATTTTACTTCCAGTCTTTGTCACATACTCCAAATCAAATTCCCCTCACCTGTTTTCCGCTATCACTTAGAAACATAGAAAATAGTGCAGGAGGAGGAGGCCATTTGGCCCTTCGAGCCAGCACCGTCATTAGTTGTGATCATGGTGATCATCCATAATCAGTAACCTGTACCTGCCTTCTCCCCATATACCTTGATTCCACTAGCCCTTAGAGCTCTAACTAGCTCTCTTTTAAATTCATCCAGTGAATTGGCCGTTATTGCCTTCTGTGGCAGAGAATTCCACAAATTCACAACTCTGGGTGAAAAAGTTTTTTCTCACCTCAGTTTTAAATGCCCTCCCCTTTATTCTTAGACTATGGGCCCTGGTACTGGACTCCCCCAACATTGGGAACATTTTTCCTGCATCTAGCTTGTCCAGTCCTTTAATAATTTTATACGTGTCTATAAGATCCCCTCTCATCCTTCTAAACTCCAGTGAATATAAGCCCAGTCTTTCCAATCTTTCCTCATATGACAGTCCCGCCATCCCGGGGATTAACCTCGTGAACCTATGCTGCACTGCCTCAATAGCAAGGATGTCCTTCCTCAAATTAGGAGACCAAAACTGCACACAATACTCCAGATGTGGTCTCACCAGGGCCCTTTACAACTGCAGAAGAACCTGTTTGCTCCTATACTCAAATCCTCTCGTTATGAAGGCCAACATGCCATTAGCCTTCTTCACTGCCTGCAGTACCTGCACACTTACTTGCCAGACTTTGTCCTGTCCTCACCTCTCTTTTTCAGTTTTTCCCCCTACCCCATCAGTCTGAAGAAGGGACCCGAACTGAAATGTCTCCCAATCATTCCCTCCCTAGATGCTGCCTAACTTGCTGATTTCCTCAAGCACTTTGTGTTTTGCTCATCATTCCAGCATTGGCAGTCTCTTGTGTCTCATTAATACAAACTTGACTTATGTTTCGGCTTTGTGGTTTCCAAGTCAGTTGCATAGTCTTAGTTGATCGTTTAATACTTATATGATTAGATATCATAAGAAGTTGAATAAGGTTGGAGCCATCAAGTTGTGCTCCATTCCTGTGCAAGAAAGGAACTGCAGATGCTGGTTCACACCGAAGATAGCCACAAAATGCTGGAGTAACTCAGCGAGACTGGGAGCATCTCTGGATAGAGGGAATGGGTGGCGTTTCGGGTCGAGACCCTTCTTCAGACTGAGAGTCAGGGGAGAGGGAGACAAAGAGATAAGGAAGTGTAAGGTATGAAAAAGACATTGAAGGGGTTGCAGCTCAAGGAAAATGTAGAATAGATCATTGTTAGCAAGGAGAAGTTGACAATGTAGCAGACAGAGATAACATTTAATCAGAGGGACAGATTGGGACAATCTCTGTATGCTTTGTTGTCACCTTTGCCTAGCTAACAATGATCTATTCTACATTTTCCTTGAGCTCCATCCCCTTTGATGTCTTGTTTTCACACCTTACACTTCATTATCTCTGTGTCTCCCACTCTGACTCTGTCTGTCGAAGGGTCCCGACCCAAAATGTAACCCATTGCTTCTAACCAGAGATGCTCCCTGTCCCGCTGAGTTACTCCAGCATTTTGTGTGCTCCATTTCTGTGGTCCTTCCTATAGAATAAAACATTTACCAGGCAATATCGTTTTGCTTCAGTTATAACATGATGCTCTTTGATGCATTAATGATTTGTACCATGGATAACGTCAGTAAGTGCTTTATGATTAACAATGGCCAAAATTATTACATGATATTATTTATTTATGAATAAATCAGTACTGTTTGGTTGCTAAAACCTTTGTTTTCATTGCAGGGATGCTCACGCCATTATTTTTGTCATTGACAGTGTGGATAGACTGAGGATTTCTGTGGTGAAAGAAGAATTGAACACCCTTCTTATTCATCCAGGTAATAAAGGAATCGGGTATTTGTGTGTATGGTACATAATGTAGAAAACCCCCCTCTAATTATCCTTGAGAAGGAAATGGTGAGCTTCCTTCTTGATAACTATTGTTCTAATAGTCATGGAGTCAAACGGCATGGAAATAGGCCCTTTGGCCCAACTTGCCCATGCCAACCAAGATGCCCCGTCTCCACTAGGCCCTTTTACCTTTGTTTGGCCCATATCCTTCTAAACCTTTCCTATCCATGAAACTGTCCAAATTGGACACATTAGAGGCAGGAAACATGTTCCCAATGTTGGGGGAGTCCAGAACAAGGGGCCACAGTTTAAGAATAAGGGGTAGGCCATTTAGAACGGAGATGAGGAAGAACTTTTTCAGTCAGAGAGTGGTGAAGGTGTGGAATTCTCTGCCTCAGAAGGCAGTGGAGGCCAGTTCGTTGGATGCTTTCAAGAGAGAGCTGGATAGAGCTCTTAAGGATAGCGGAGTGAGGGGGTATGGGGAGAAGGCAGGAACGGGGTACTGATTGAGAGTGATCAGCCATGATCGCATTGAATGGCGGTGCTGGCTCGAAGGGCTGAATGGCCTACTCCTGCACCTATTGTCTATTGTCTATTGTCTTTTAAATGCTGTGATAGTACCTGCCTCAACTACCTCCTCTGGCAGCTATCTTACCCTATCTATTTCCCTCATGATCTCATACACCTCTATAAGATCTCCCCACATCCTCCTGCGTTTCAAGGAATAAAGTCATAGTCTGCTCAAACTTTCCCATTAACTCATGACCCTGAGTTCAGGCAACATCCTTCTAAATCTTCTCTGCATCCTTTCCAGCTTACCATCTTTCCAACGTCACCCATTCTTTCTCTCCAGAGATGCTGCCTGACCCGCTGAGTTACTCCAGCATCTTGTGTCTACCTTTGATTTAAACCAGCATCTGCAGTTTTCTTTTCTACTAATATGCAAGGGCAGTTTGAGATTAAGAAGAAGGAGGTGTTCGTGCTCTTGAGCAGCATTACGGTGGATAAATCCCCAGGACCTAATGGGATTTGTCCCATCTTATTGGGTGAGGCAAGAGAGTAGATTACCGGAGCCTCAACAAAGTCACAGGTGGGGTCCTTGGAAGTAAGATAGACAGGTTGGTCTGTAGGTTTGTGAGGAAGGATGTCAAGGTACAGGGCAAGATTAGCAAGTTTGCTGATGATACAAAAGTTAGTGGTTTTGCAGATAGTGAAGATAGTTGTGAAAGATTGCAGCAGGATCTGAATCAATTGGCCAGGTGGGCGGAGGGATGGTTGATGGAATTTAATACAGAAAAATGTGAGGTGTTGCATTTTGGGACATCGAACAAGGGCAGGACCTATACAGTAAATGTTCGGCCTCTGGCTGGTGTTGTGGAGCAGAGAGATCAAGTAGTACAGGTGCTTGGTTCCTTGAAGATGAAGTCAAATTATGCAATTAATGGCATGACTCTCAAAAGCGTTGATGTATAGAGGGCCCCAAGTCCATAACTTCCTGAAACACAGGTAGATGGAGCAGTAAAGAAGGTATGTGGTATGCTTGCCTTCATGGGTCCGGGCATTGAGTATAAGAGACAGGATGTCATGATACAGCTTTCTAGGACTTTATTCAGGCCAGATTTGGAATATTGTGTGTAGTTCTGGTCGCCCCTTTACATGAAGGATGTGAAGGCTTTGGAAAGGATGCAGAGGAGGTTTACCACAATATTAGGGAGAGGCTGGACTGATGTGGAATGTTTTTTGTAGAATGCCGGAGATTGCTGAGAGACCTGATAGAAATATATAAATTTATGAGAGGTATAGATGG
Source organism: Rhinoraja longicauda (assembly GCF_053455715.1). NCBI lineage: Eukaryota > Metazoa > Chordata > Chondrichthyes > Rajiformes > Arhynchobatidae > Rhinoraja > Rhinoraja longicauda. The sequence continues at coordinate 33,461,212 of NC_135967.1, read as the reverse complement.
GGTAGACAGTCAGAATTACTTTCCCAGGATGGAAAATTTAAATACTAGAGGGCATAGGTTTAAGCCGAAAGGGCCAAACTTTAAAGGAGAAATGTGGGGCAACGTTTTTTACACAGGGGGTGGTGAGTGCTTGGAACATTCTGTGAGGATTGGTGGTTGAGGCAGATAGGATACTGGCATTTAAGAGGCTTTTGAATAGGCATGTGAATATGTCAAGAATGGAGGATATGGATTATGCGTAGCTAGATAAGAGATGGTCTTGGCAGCATGCTTGGTCCAGATATTGTGGGTTGAAGGCCTGTTCTTGTGCTTTACTGTTGTATGTTCTATGATTTATTTTTCCTCTCAGAACAATTCTGAAGTATTATTTGATTCATTTCACTGAGGCAATGATTCCTTAGCTTTTACAAATTTTTGCCAGTTGTATTTCAGCCCTTGGTGTGAAACTTGCTGTTTTTACCTTTTACCTCTTTAATTTAAATTCTCTTGCTCTGTTTCACTCTGGTGCTTATTGATCTGCCTGATGACTAGCATCGGTCACCATCTAACATTCCCTCTTTGCAACAAAATGCATATTTGTGGCTTTTGGGTAAGTTTCAGTGGTGATTATATTGGTACATGAACAAAACACATTTAAGGTTTAGTGTGCAATTTAGCAGCCAAATTTAGCAAGAATTGTGTTTAGAATGTACAACTTATTCTAAACCCCCACACCCCTAAATATGATGTCAGAAATCGGAGGTGTAAAGGGACTTGGGAGTGCTGGTGCAGGACTCCCAAAAAGTTAATTTGCAAATTGAATCGGTAGTAAGGAAGGCAAATTCAATGCTAGCATTTATATCAAGAGGACTGAATACAAAAACACAGATGTAATGCTGAGGCTCTATAAGGCGCTGGCCAGGCCGCATTTGGAGTACTGGGAGCAAATTTGGGCCCCATATCTGAGGAAGGATGTACTGGCTCTGGAGAGGGTCCAGAGGAGGTTTATAAGAATGATTCCAGGAATGAGTGGGTTAGCAATATGATGAGCATTTGACAGCACTGGGCCTCGACTCGCTGGAGTTTAGAAGGTTGAAGGGGACCTCATTGAAACTTACAGAATATTGAAAGGCATGGATCGAGTGGCTGTGGAAAGGATGTTTCCACTGGGACCAAAGGTCAAAGCCTCAGAATTAAAGGGCGCTCTTTTAGAAAGGAGGTGAAGAGGAACTTCTTTAATCAGAGGGTAGTTAGTCTGTGGAACTCATTGCCATAGAGGGCTATGGAGGCATAGTCTGTGGATATTTTTAAGGCAGAGATCGACAAATTCTTGATTAGAACGGGTGTCAAGGGTTATGGAGAGAAGGCAGGAAAATGGGATTCGGAGGCAGAGATCAGTCGACTCGATGGGCCAAATGGCCTAATTCTACTCCTACAACTTGTAAACTTGTGATGTATATTATTATGATGTGCAGCAAGATCAAGGCTGTTTCTTTCCTCAATCCTCTCATTGACCCAATCTGTGGATCCTCAGTAATTGAACACCCGCAGCCATCTGGAGTAGAGAATTCCAAAGATTCACAATTCTCACGGATAAAGAAATTTCTCCTCGTTTCTAGCCTATGTACCAACATCCATTCTTGAGACTATGCGGTCCCGCAACTACAGCTCCATCTCCTTCCTCTTCACTCTCATGTTCTTTCCTAGTTTTGTATATTCTCATGTTTTATAAAAGGATATTATGGTCCTATTCTCATTTGCTGCACACAAATGTATTTGCATGAAACTGTAAAGAACACCAATTTTTTACCTGCAGATGTCAAACACAGTCGAACCCCAATCCTCTTTTTTGCAAATAAAATGGATCTGAAAGATGTTATGTCAACAGATACACTGACCAAGATTTTGAAACTTTATGACATCCAGAACAAACCTTGGTTTATATGGTAGGTGAAAACTGAATTGTAATGAAAGTGATCATAACTGATCCTGTATTGATTGTTTTTATTAATATGGAATGTTCTTCCACATTTTAATATCGATAAAATATATACATACCAATCTTGAATATGTATAGTGGCACAGCTTGTAGAGCTGCTACCTCAGTGCCTGACCTTGGGTGTTGACTGGTGGGCTAAAGGACCTGTTTACATGCTGTATCGCTAAATTATATATATGTAATTGGCAGGAAAGGATAGATTAAATTTAAAGGCAGCTTTCATTTTATAGGAGATTATGGAGCTTGATTTTTCCAAGATAAAGTCAGACATGATGGGAAAAGATTTTGTCGTGTTGAAAGTCAAAAGGGTTGTACTGTAAGTCTTAAGTTTGCTTCATGATGGCACGTAAGGCTCGATCTAATCAATAGGTCCATAGTGGCGCCAATTTCAATGCAGAACAGTGTCAAAGAAGGCTGTGTCGTTGCACCCAATGATTTGCTGTCTTTCTCACTGCATTGTTGCACATGACCTTTCATAAATTCTTCACTTGAGTGAAACTAATCAATGAGATTTGTGGTGAACTGTTCAACCTACATTGCCTTAATGATAGAACTAAGGGCAGAACAACAGAGTAAACAAGCTGCAATGAGCCGATGACAATTATGTTTGCGCATGTTTGGATGCCAAGATTCCAGTCATTGACAACTTGTTTGTAAACATATAAGAGGATGATCCTGACATTCAATATCTACAAAGAAAAGCTTACTAATCTGGTCGCACTGTGCAATACATGAAGGAAAATTAAATTTTGTGGCTGTCATGGAATGTGTGTCCAAGATATAATAAGTGGGAAAGAAATAAGTTTAAATGGTTTGACTGTCCTTTATTCTTACATGCTTCATTTCTTTATTATTACATGGTCATTCATGCTTTAACTCATCTGCCGTAAAAATCCTCAAACATATATATGCTATGATTTAACCATTTAAATCAGCCTCTCACATTGACCCTTTTAAAATTTGTGGTCATTCAAAGCTTTCATGCCCATCTCTCAACTTATATTTTGTTGTTTTCATTCATCACACCATCAACCTGTAGTTACTTATTGATTTTAAAACTTCCTTTCTTGTTTCTAAGTCCTTGCATATCCTCAGCTCTTCCTGTCTCTAGAACCTGTCGTACTCTAAACTATTAGATATCTTCACTCTTTCAGGTCTGCGTCTTGAACAACTCGGGTATTAATGACCATGTCTTTGCCTGCCAAAGTCCTTTTGCTCCGAAATACATTTCCTAAACTACTCTACATCTCTAACATTATCTCCATCAAAAAAAGAACACTCCTTTCACTAATCTACTCTATGGTAATTTTTGTTTGCTTGTCCTCATGAGGTTTATCATCAGATTATGTTTGTAAATGAAAGAGTGAACTGTATGGAATGCTTGATTATGTTAATGACACGATAGAAGTTGCTTGAGTGAAATCTTATTTTCAAAAACAATATATAAAGCTTTTGCTTCATTGATTTTAATACACTTTCCCTGATCCACAAGAGACAGAGATGTCTTTTGTAGATCAGAACATATTGTAGAAGGTAGTCTGAGGTTGCAGAGATTTATTGATGTGTTGGTGAAATAGACTGAGAAATAGCAAATGGAGTTAAATCCAGACAAATGTGAGGGGATGCTTAAATGAGATAGGATATCCATCATGAATGGTAAGGTCTTGGGGAGTATTAAGGATCAGAGGGACCCTGGAGTCCAGGTCCATAGATACTTGAAGATGACAATACGTAGATAATGTGGTTAGGAAGGAAGCTGGAATATTGGCCTTCATTTAACACTGAAGTGGGAAAGTTATGCTACAATATAAAACCTAGGTCGACTCCAGCTGGAGTACTACATCTAGATCTGGTCATTGAGGTTTTGGAAGGACATGATAGTGTTGGAGAGGATGCAAAGGAAATACACCAGGATGGTGCCTGGGATGGACCAATTCAATTATGAAGGGTCTGAAGAAGTTGATCTTTTCTCTGTGGAACAGAGGAGGTTAAGAGAGGACATGATTGAGGTAGAAAAATTATGAGTGGTATCGATAGGCTAGAATGCAGAAAACCTTTTCTGCATAACAAAGGTAGATAAAACCAGAGGACATATGTTTAGGGTTGTGGGGGAGGGGAGAGAGATTTAGAGGAGCCTCTTCACCCAGAGAGTGATAAGTGCCTGAATAGCACTGCATGAGAGAGTGGTTGAAGCTGGGTCACTGACAGGATTCAAGAAGTAACCGGATGAAAACTTGAATTGCTTGGGCAGAGAGAGCTATGGACCTAGTGCTGGGCAATGGGATTAATATAACAGTATAACAGAACTTTATTGTCATTCGGTATAAACACCGAACAAAATTTCAGCAGTCACAAGACACAGCAAAAAAGAAAAGAACACAGGACACATGACCCCAACACCAACATCCATCACAGTGACTCCAAACACCCCCTCACTGTGATGGAAGGCAACAAAACTTCCACTCTCATCCCCCCCGCGCCCACGGACAGGCAGCTCGATCCCTACCGAGGCAACCGACACGCACAGCCCCTGCAAGGGGATGGAAGGCCCCGCGGCCGAGCCGCACCAGGCACTGTAACGTCCCGCGGCTGAGCCGCGCCGGCGATGTTAAGTCCAGCGGCCGAGCCGCGCCGGGCGATGGAAGGCACCGCGGCCGCTGCTAAGTCCTGCGGCCGAGCCGCACCGGACACTGAAACGTCCCGCGGCCAAGCCGCGCCGGCGATGTTAAGTCCAGCGGCCGAGCCGCACTGGACACTGGAACGTCCCGCAGCCGAGCCGCGCCGGCGATGTTAAGTCCAGCGGCCGAGCCGCACCGGGCACTGAAACGTCCCGCAGCCGAGCCGCGCCGGCGATGTTAAGTTCCGCAGCCGAGCCGCACCGGGCACTGAAACGTCCCGCAGCCGAGCCGCGCCGGCGATGTTAAGTCCAGCGGCCGAGCCGCACCGGGCACTGAAACGTCCCGCAGCCGAGCCGGCGATGTTAAGTCTAGCGGCCGAGCTGGAAGGCCCCGCGGGCGATGGAAGGCCCCGCGGCCGAGCTGCGCCCCGGGGAAGAGACCCAATAAAAGAAAGGTTTCCCCCCCCACACCCCCCACACATACACAGCCAAAAACAGAAACAAAAACCATCCCAACACCGACACACACAAAAAAAAAGACAAACAGACTGCCAGAGAGCCGCAGCCATTAGGCGTAGCCACACGTGACCGGAGCCAAGTCCCTATTGTAGGGTGTCCACCGGTCATCGAGGATGAGTTGGGCCACATGACCTGCTTCCATGCTGTGTAATTCTATGATCAGGAAAAGACTATAAACATCATTGTCATTTCCATATATTTATTTTTTGTAGTCCTAGCAGTGCTGTGACAGGGGAGGGAATTCAAGAAGGAATACAATGGCTACAAGGTAAGAATTGAGGTATCAACTTATCAAGGTACTTTATCAAGGTATTTTCATTTTCATTTTTAATAACAGTTGGATAAATGATATTGTGATTTATGCAAGTAGAAAGAGCGACTTGGAAACAAGACAAAATAATTCTGCACTAGTTGTCCTGTGCAGGAGTGGGTGTGCAGTATTGTCTTACGAGATAAGGCAAGTTTTATAGTCTCAGCAGAGAATCTATACCCTACATTATTATAATCTTAAATAGTGATGTGGAGCAATTAGTTTCATGATTTTCTGGGCACGCTTTAATGGAAGGATATTGTATGGATATGGAAAAACCACAAACCAAAGAATGACATTGTGGGTAGATCTTCTTTTGTCTTTTTAAGCAATGTGATTCAGGGAAACTGAAGAATTGATAAACATGTAAAAAAAAAGTATGAATAGAATAGACATACAAAATAATCAATTAACCTCTTAACTTAACCTATATTATCCTTCCACTCATTATCTGATCATTGCACCCCATGTACGGTGCCACTATTTCAGTCTTACCACCTATTTCCCATCCCAAAGTATTGTGAAGCATTTATTTTAAAGGTTGATCAGTGTAATTTTAGCAGAAACAGTACCACTGACCTGAGTTAATAACTTATTTTTGTGGCATCTTGACTTATGTTGGCAGATATTCTGAAATTGAGACCTTAATGTACTGGTGGGTTGACTGCTCTATTTGTGAACAGCAAATGAAGCAGTCCATGCATACTGCAAGGCCTCAACAATGTTCAGCATGATGAGGCCTGGCATTAGTGTCAAATAATATTTGAACCACAAAATGTCCAGGCAGTAGCCATCAAACACAAATGGAAACCTACCAACCTCCCTCGATATTCAATGGTATTACCATTACTGAGCTCTCTTTCATCAATATCTTGCAGATCACCATCAACCAGAAACTCAATTGAACCAGCCGCATAAACTGAGGTCACAAGGGTGGGTCAGAGCTGGACATCCTGCAGGGAGTGATCTTTCCGCCATCAGCAAAACTAAAAAGGAATGATGAAATACTCTTTGCTCAGCTCGAAATGTGTTCTGCTAATAACACTTCAACACTTCGGGACAAACTAGCAGATGACTGGCACTCCATACAGCTCCCTATATATTTGTTCCCCCCACTGCCAGTGCACCATGACTGCAGTGTGTGCCATTTACACAATGCACTGCATTTACTTACATAAGCTACTCTGACAGCACCTCTCAAATCAAAGACCTCTACCAAAAAGAATGACAGTGGTAGCAGGTGAATGGGAACATCACCACCTACATGTTTCCCTTTAAGTTGTACACCATCCTGATCTAAAAAAAACAACTTATTTTGCTCCTCATGATTGCAGGAACTATGTCCTCGCAATCCCTACCTAATGGTATTGTAGCTGTTTAAGAAGGAAACTCACCAACATCTTCTCAAAGCCAGTTCAGATTGGCAATAAATATTGTCCCATGCTGCTCACACCCCAAATAATGAATACATTAATAGAAAACCTTAAGACAATTAGCAAATCATAAATAGTTTGACACATTCCCAAAAGATTGCTTGGGCATTTCATGTTCCTGTTCCAGTTCCAGTCCATGCCTCCTCTCTTCTTTCCACTTTATTCATTTCTTCTGTCTGTGTGTATTGATAAATCTAGTTTAGCAAATATTAAAAATTTGGAATCTGAGATTCAGTAGGACAGTTTAACTACCTTGTTACATTTCATGTATATGATTACGAACTAGATTATGAAAATTTTCATGTGGGCCATTGCATCAAATTGATTTTACTATTTTTACGATTAAGATTTGGGAGGTGTTAATCGGAACTGAGAGTCTTAGCAAGTGTGTTACACACACACATATACACAGTAAAGCATTTTCATATCACACTTGCACACATTTAAAGAAAGTAATTGTCTTCCTGTCTTCTTGGGTGAGATAACATACTGTAAGTTTGCATATACCAGAAATTTGGGAGACCTTTATCACCTATGCTTCTGACCCAGCCGACTTCCAGACGGAGGAGGTGAATTTGGAAACGACTTGGTTTTGCTGGTTATTATTTCCAAACACTACGATTCCTCTCTGGATGATGTAAATGTGCTGCAAATATTTAATTAAGATCTTATATTTTACAGTAATTATTGGTAGAGTTGCTCTGTAAATTCCAACTCCAGGTCCACATTTCCCTTTCTGAAATCATCTATTCCATGTGAGAATTCCCTAACTTAAATGCAAGTCAAAAATGATCGGGTTTATGTTGCAGGTTTGAGGAAATTCATAATTTAATGTCACTAAGTTGGAGCGCCAAATAAGTGTGATGCATCTTGTCAAGCTGTAATTGAGTTATAAATCTCACAAATTAAAGCTGGGTTTTTGCTGGAAATATACAAAGATTTGGAACAATGGTATCTGAACGCAACAGATAAAGTGAGGATTGTCCCAAAAGAGTGCTGCCACACTCAGATTGAAGAGTTGAAATTCTACCCTTGATGCCTTTATTGGTTTTGAGTAAGATTAGTTGGAGTAATTATGTATTGTTACAAATTAAACACATCACCAAGAATTCCACAGGATTCAATTTTGGGAATGGCACTTCTTAATGAGTGCATTTAATTTTTTTTTTGCATTTGTCACTTATGTATGTATAATATTTTCCAGAACATATTTATTGTATAATTGCATTTATTTGAACAGTTTTGAGAATCACAATCTTCACCTTCATGCCCAATCACTGATTGGTTCTGAACACTTTTAGAAACTTGCACTATTTTTTTTGTAGTTGCATTAATTATTCAAAAGGCAAAATAACTTGAGTTTCGTTACTTGAACGATTTGATAAGATAAGGATTGAATGGAAGCGGATTAAGTTTGAATAATTTTTGTCTTCGTTTTGAAAGTGAAGTGGGACCCAGTATTTGTCTATATACTAAAACTCTAATTTGTTTGTTTGTTTGTTCCTGAAGTACAGCCAAAACGGTACACGATAGCGTGACAATTTTAGGCCCGCCATACCATCGTCCCTTTGGTGCTAATAGAAGAAGTTTAATTGAAATTGGTGTTATATTTTTAAAGTTATTCACATTTTAAAGTTTAAATCTATTTCCTAGGGGGGAGGGAGGGGGTGGAGGGAGGAGGGGAGGGAGGCAGGGGGAGGAGAGGGAGGGGGGATAAGGGGGTTGAGGGGGATGGAGTGGGGGGAGGGGAAGGGGGGGGAGGGGAAGGGGGGAGGGAAAGGGAGGGGAGTGGAAGGGGGGGTGGGAGCGGAAGGGGGAGTGGAGGGAGGGGGGAGAGAAGGGGGAGTGGAGGGAGGGAAGGGGGAGTGGGAGGAGGAGGGAGGGAGGGGGAGAGTGGGGGAGGAGAGGGTGCTGCACCAATGCCGGAGAGGTTTGGGCCCAACGGGTCCACTTGGTCTAGTATTCTTTTAAAAAGCTGAGCAAACATCCAGATCATTGTCCTGAAGCAGATTTATATTTTCCAGATAGCATCATCGAAGAAATGAAAAGGAAATAAACACATGGGTTGAGCTAAAGAAGCCAGAATTGATTGAAATTTATGCAAATCATTAATAAAATTCAACTCATTTGTATTATATTTATGCATTTATAAAAATAAATCACAATAGTACCATTTGTACATATTTAATGCCACAATTTGTATGTGGTAAGTGGCAATTTTATTTGCTGCAAACAGATTCCTGAAAACAGCCAGTTTATTCTTTGGAAACAGGCCCTTTGGCCCAACTTGCCCACACCAACCAACATGCCCCATCTACCTGCGTTTGGCCTATATCCCTCTAGTTTAGTTTAGAGATACAGCATGGAAACAGGCCCACTGAGTCCGCGCTGACCAGTGATCCCCGCACATTAACACCATCCTACACACTAGGGACAATTTACACATACACCAAGCCAATTAACCTACAAACCTGTACTTCTTTGGAATGTGGGAGGAAACTGAAGATCTCGGAGATAACCCACACGGTCACGGGAGAGGTCTGAAGAAGGGTCTCAACCCGAAACAAGTCTGAAGAAGGGTCTCGACCTGAAACGTCACCTATTCCTTCTCTCCCGAAATGCTGCCCGACCCGCTGAGTTACTCCAGCATTTTGTATTTACCTTCGATTTAAACCAGCATCTGCAGTTTTTTTTCCTTCACCCTTGAAAGACTTGGTCTTATCTCAGATTACAAATCCCATGTAAATAATTTCATGGGAAAAAAAAAAAGTTATTTTATTTAAATTCCAGGGAACTTTTCCCTAATTCGATTCAGCAAAGTTCATCAAAATGAAATTTTAACTTATTCTTTCCCACCTTGCAGCAGAAGCAATAATTCACTTGCAGTTCTAGTCAATCTTATGCATTTGGTGTTCACAACATTTAATACATTCATCTTTATATTAAAGAACCCAAATACAGATTTGGTGACTTTCCGACATACTAAGGAGCAGCAAGATGGTGTACATATCAAAGGATCCCTTAAATTAGCAGCATTAGGCAAAGAAAGGACACAGAATATTTGCTTTCTTAAGGTGAATCATAAAATATGAGGAGGGAGATTATGCTAAACTTTACAAAGCATTAGTTCGGCCACAGTTGGAGTATTTAATGCAGTTTTGGCACCACACAGTAGAAATGACGTGATCGGAGAGGGTGCAGAGGAGATTCAACACCATGTTGCTTGGGGTGGAGCATTTTAAGTATGTGGGTAAGTTTGATTACTGCAGAAAACTGCAGGTTCGCTGCAACTCTCAGTTCTTTTAAATTGAGGCTGAAGACTTTTCTGTTTGACGCTGCCTTTTATTAAATCAAATAATTATTCATTTCTTACACTGCACTGTAACTTTTTTCTTGTATTCTATACCTGTCTTATTCTATTTTAGCTTGTTTTTATTTTCTATTCTCTTTAATGACTGTTTTTAATTGCTTTTAATTGGTCTTCAATGTTTTATGTAAATCACTTTGAATTGCCTTGTTGCTGAAATGTGCGAAATAAAATAAACTTGCCTTGTCTTACAACTCGTGAGTTCACAAGGTAACCGTAAATTATCTGTCACTTTAATTCTTCTTTCTGCTGAGCTCTGTATTTGATCTCGACCCTGCCCAATGTAGTCCAAAGAACATAACCTCATCTTCCGTATAATACGTCACATCTTCGGAATTGGTTATTGAATATAACAATTTTAGATAACTAGCCTTTTATTGACCAGTTCTGATGCAACGTCAACCACCTGTAGCACTCACTCAGTTTTTCCTATCTCTGCCGATGCTATTTGATCTCTGGGTAATGTTAGTATTCTCTTTTTATATCAGATTTCTAGCATCTCTGCCTTTCACGGTTCCAGCATATGTATCCTACTTACTGCGATAGTTGCAAGTAGTTGCCATTTAGTCCTTGCTGGTTTTCTGCCTCGACCCGAAACGTCACCTATTCCTTTTCTCCAGAGATCCTGCCTGACCCGCTGAGTCACTCCGCTTTTTTTACCCCCAGAAATTCAAGTCCATTTGTCATTAAGCTATCCTGTGTGTGGGTTAAATCACTGTGACGTGTAACGTACACGACGCAAGTCCACGCAGTAACAAGGAGAACGTGGAAACTCCAGCACCAAACAGCATCGTGGTGAGGATGGAAACCTGGTCTTTGGAGCGATAAGCCCGAACTGCACATATTTTGTGTAATTTTCGCTGTTAACAAGATGACAACTATGGGGCTCCGCTCTCACTGCGCATGCGCCGACGCCGCTGGCCGCGGACATGGAGCGCGAGCCCCGCCTGCCCGCTGTACTGCGCAGGCGCTAACGGTCGGCGGGACGCGCGCGATGTTTTGAATGCATCAGAATGGAGCGGAGCCGGGGGCCGAGTATTCGCTTCAGAGAGGCCGCGGCTGCGGCCGCTGATGGCGGCCTGGAGTCGCTGCAGGAAGCCGTCGTGTACTTCAGTACCGGTAAGTGTGACAGACGACCGCATCCCATTCCACTTTAAGTGCTCAAAATGCTGGATTGAGCAGGGCGGGCGCGCCTCACTTTGCGGGCTGGTCTCTACCAGTAGCCTTGTATCATATCATATCATATCATATCATATCATATATATACAGCCGGAAGCAGGCCTTTTCGGCCCACCAAGTCCGTGCCGCCCAGCGATCCCCGCACATCAACACTATCCTACACCCACTAGGGACAATTTTTACAGTCATCGGTTCAATGATCGAAACGCCAAAAAGATAGTTGAATGAAAGGAAGAGCAGGCAGAGTTGTTGAGGATACCACAGGACGCTGGGTGAAGTCAGGCGATATCTGTAAATAGGTTCTCAAACTTGACCTCCAGGAGCACCGAGATATTAATGGGAAGACAGAGTGGTGGAGTTGCTCAGCGGGTTAGGCAGAATTTGCGTGACCCGCTGAACTACTACAGCACTCTGTCATATCTGAATCCAACATCCGCAGTTGCTTGTTTCTGCAGGATACTTAATGAGGATAGCCTCCGGGAAATGCTCAGCATAAGTCGCAGATTTGTAGAGTGGCAACTGAGATGTCTGCTGGGAGGCACTGGGTTGATTCTATTGAGTGAGTGAAATCTTTGAGGAGAACTAAAACAGAATCAGTTCTATGGAAAAGAATGGATAATGTGGGAAAGGTTCAACAGTAAATTGCAAATTGTAGAGAAAGTAGCGAGGTTACAAGGGAGGTGTAGGAGCCATTTATGTTTATTGTTGGCATATCATATTATTTTGCTTGGATATACCTTACAGCGTGGCCCGTTAACTGAGCTTGTCAATTAGCAAATATTCCAAGAGAACATTTCACAAAGCTCAATATTTCAGGATCCACGTTGTGTGGTTTGGAAGATCATTGTTTGTGTTTTGTAACTGCTGATTTCAATAGATAGCTACAGGTTGACTATTGTGAGCTGTTAGACTAAACACTCTTTGATTTTGTGACTAGGTTATCTTAATTGGACATCACAGCTGCAGTGTAAAGCAAGTTTGATAGAAAACATAATAACGAACTATACAGCATTGGTGACAGATAAGGGAGGCACAGGGAGAGGGAGCACATACAGTTCTCACCAGTCCAGGGACAGAGCAACCAGCTACAACTTGCTCGCAGAATTAAGAAAGGCTGGTACGTTTATCTCTTTGTTTGTATAACTACCTCAATAAACAACCTACTAAACTGGAAATAACGACTGGAAGATCTGTTTTATTGGATCTGCGTAAAGTCACTCCTACTGTACCTGTGTACTAATGGCAACTGGAAAAGAGGACACTGGGAAAGTTGAAAATTTGCCATTACAGGAGGAAAGCATGGCATGTATGGAGACCACAAGGAATTAGCCAAGGTTGTTACTGACTTCATGATGAAATATGTCGACGAGTGTGTTTTAACTAAAAACATCCTGGTCATCAAGCAGGAGGTCTCCAATATTCGGAAGACTAGAAGACGAGCATCCTAGTCCAGCAATTCAGATTCATACAAGAAGACTAGGTACAACCTGATTGAGTTATTTGAAGACATGACCAAAAAGGTAGATGAGGGCAGAGCTGTAGATGTTGTATACATGGATTTCAGTAAGGCATTCAACAAGGTAGGTATGGTAGGCTGCTCTGGAAGGTTAGATCGCATGGGATCCAAGGGGAGATAGCTGAATTGGCTTCATGGAAGGAAGCAGAGAGTGATGGTGGAAGGTTGCTTCTTGGACTGGAGGCCTGAGACTGGGGGTGTGCCCCAGGGTTGGGTGCTGGGGCCGTTACTGTTTGTCATCTACATCAATGATTTGGATGAGAACATACATGGCAAGATTAGCAAGTTTCCTGATGATACAAAAGTGGGTTATTTTGCAGGCAGTGAAGATGGTTGTGGAAAATTGCAGAAGAATGTTGATTGATTGACCAGGTGGGCTGAGGATGGTTGATGGAATTTAATGCAGAGAAATGTGAGATGTTGCATTTTGGGAAGTCGAACAGGGTCAGGACCTATACAGTGAATGGTAGGGCTCTAGGGAGTGTTGTACAGCAGAGGGATCTAAGAGTGCAGGTGCATGGTTCCTTGAAGGTCTAGTTACAGGTAGATAAGGTGGACAAAAAGGCGTTTGGTACATTGGCCTTCATCAGTCAGAGTTTTGAGTATAGGGTCTGAGCTATCAGGAGAGGTTGACCAGGCCGGGACTCTATTCCCTAGAGTACAGGAGGAAGAGGGGTGATCTCACAAAGGTGTATAAGATCATGAGAGGAATCGATCAGGTGGATGCACAGTCTCTTGCCCAGAGTAGGTGAATCAAGGACCAGAGGACAAAGGGTGAAGGTGAAAAGATTTAATAGGAATCTGAGGGGTAACCGTTTCACACAAAGTGTGGTGGGTGTATGGAATAAGCTGCCAGAGGATGCAGTTGAGGTTGGGACTATCACAACGTTTAAGAAACATTTAGACGGATACATGGATAGGACAGGCTTGGACGGATATAGACCAAGCGCAGGCAAGTGGGACTAGTCTAGCTGGGACATGTGAGCTGGTGTGGGCAAGTTGGGCTGAAGGGCCTGTTTCCACACTGTATCACTCTATGAAAGGAACAATGAAATTCTTGCTGCAGCTTCAAAAGCACATTAATAACAATAAAAACAGATGTACAGATATAAAAACAATAATATACAGTTATATCAAGTAAACTGACCTAAGTAATTAGTTCAATCATATATAAATACCCTAGTAGTTTGGTGTTGAGATAGGGTTGTGGTTAGGTTTGTGCAGTGTGATTCAAGAGCCTGATGGTTGATGGGAAGAAACTGTTCTTGAACCAGAAGGTAAAGGTTATCAGGCTCCTCAGACACCTCCCGATGGTAGTGACTTGATGAAAGAGTGGCCTGGGTCATGCAGCTGCATTCATGAAGTAACGCTTCATTTTGACCTCTTTGATGCTGGGGAGGTTAATGCACACAATGGGTAATGTCCATTTTTTGCAGCCCCCTTCATTCTTGGGCATTCAACTTACAGAGTTCAAGAAGCAGGTCAGAAGATATGATCAGTCAGTCGTCGTGCCTATCCCTCGAGGTCGAGGATGATGGTCTCCATTCTGTTGTTTTTATGAACTCTCAGATGGCTTATGAGTCCAATCCTGGCTTTGAAAGTTCTTTGGCATTCAGGTCAGGTAATTCCAGATGTCAGATCAGACTTTGGTTGTTGCTGCCTCTCTTTCTGGTTATTTCTCTTTTCTTCTTATTCTGCGCATCTGTTGGCTTCGAAGGTCGCTGTTCCTTTTTGGATGATGGTTCACCAGAGTTCAAGAAGCAGGTCATGATATGATCAGTTCTATGCTCTCCGCCATATAAATCAGCTACTTTCCCTTGCTATCATTGAAAACAAGATTGGTGCAAGAATAGCAATCAGATTATAAATCTCCTCCTGTACTCTGTTTCATCATTACCCCATTAACCGTCCAACAATGGTGGTATCATCTGCAAATTTAAAAATGGTGTTAGAGCTATGTCTGGCTGCACAGTTATATGAATAGAGAGAGTAGATCAGGAGACTGCACACAGCCTTGAGGTGCCCCTGTGCAAGGAGGACGTGTTGCCAATTCGTACTGATTCTGGTCTGCCGATGAGAAAGTCGAGGTGCAGTTGCATTGGGACGAGCAGAGACCCAGTTTCCTCCTTTGATGTTTAGAGGGGATTAGGATGTTGAATGTTGAGCTGTAGTTGATGAATAACAGCCTGACATATGTTTTCTTTTTTTTACTGTCTTGTAGAATTTTGTGTAATTTGTGGTTGTCCATGTGCCAGTGATGCTACAGTACGATTTTCATTATACTTGTACCTCATCATATTTGTGCATCTGACAGTGGACCCAACTGATATTCTAATATCATGGTGTCTTAATAAAAGACTATACTGGAGATACTCAGCAGATCAGGTAGCATCTGTGGAAAGAATAACAGTATTTCTGGTCAATGACTTTTCATCGGAACCTGAAAAATGGGAAACCAAATATATATATTTAAATTGGAAGGCAGATCAGATGCTGAAATGGGAATATGGGATTTTTACTATCGTCAGCTATTGCGTAGAATATAAGAGCAGGGATATTATGTTGGAGCTCTATAAAACATTGGTTTGACCACATGGACTATTATGTGAACTCTTGGCTAGAGATAGTGCAGAAGACAATAGACAATAGGTGCAGGAGTAGGCCATTCGGCCCTTCGAGCCAGCACCGCCATTCAATGTGATCATGGCTGATCATTCTCAATCAGTACCCCGTTCCTGCTTTCTCCCCATACCCCCTGACTCCGCTATCCTTAAGAGCTCTATCTAGCTCTCTCTTGAATGTATTCAGAGAATTGGCCTCCACTGAGGCAGATTCATCACGCTGAAGAAGAGTGCGGCTACTGGAACCTGGCACGTCATGTTGCATGGATTACAACACATTTAGTTGGCCTTGCAGTGATGCAGCTGGTAGAACTGTCGCCTCACAGCGCCAAGGATGCGGGTTCAATCTTGACCTCGGGTGCTGTCTGTGGAGTTTGCGTGTTTTCTCATGACCATGGGTTGCCTCTGGGTGCTTTGTTTTTTTCCCCACATCCTAAAGATGTGGGTTTCTAGGTTAATTGGCTTCTGTAAATTGCCCCTAGTTTGTGGACGCAGAAGTGGGATAACGTAGATATAATGTGAATAAGTGATTGATGGTCGGCATAGACTCAGTGGGCCGAAGGACTTGTTTCCACACTGTATCTCAAAACTAAATTAAATCTCAATTATAAAGAGAGAGGCTTGGCTAGGTTTGTTTTCCCTGCAATGGAGGAAGCTGAGGTGTGACCTGAAATAGGCATATAAAAGTATAAAGGGGATAGATAGGCAGATAATAAGAATGTTTGTCTCGTGGACTGACTATAATGAGGGCAAGGGTATAAGATGGTAGTAGGTATAAAAGCGATCTTGGGGAATCTTTTTCACACCGTGGTTGGAATTTGGAATGTATTGCATGAAGATTTTGGGGAGGCAGGTAATCTCGTAACATTTTTGAAGCATCTTGAATCATCAAGGCAGAGAGCTATGGGCTAAATGTGGTGGACTGAAGGTCCTGTTTCTCTGCTGTATGACTCTTAGAATTTGGAAACATATGATAGATGGCAAGAGTTGAGGTGTAATGCCTTTAAGGTGGTGACTAAGATCGTGCTGAAGCTGCATGCTGCAATGCCATATAAGAAAGATGTTGAATGCCAGTTAAATGTTGATCTGTGGCATTATAAATAGCTGGAAATGCATACGAGCAGGAGAGACTGAGCTCCTGAAAAAACAGATTGAGACTCAAAAAAAAATTGAGACTTTGAACACAACAGTTGCTGGAAATTTGTCATGAAAGAGAATTCTAAGAGTACTCAAAAGATCAGGCATAATTTGTGGAGAGGGTAAAACTGATTTAATATTCAAAGTGGAAGTTCTTGCATTAGTTTGGATAAGAAAGAGGGAAAGGTCGAACTTGTCGGTGTGTCAGTGCATAATTAAACATATTAATTGTACTTTTTATTTTGGTTTAGTAAAGGAGCGAAATCCATCAAAGGGAAATCTTCACCTGCACACAATTGAAGGCGTTGCATTTGAGAAGGGCTTGCTACCAGATATGATTGAGGCACTTCTGGATGTGGCTATGAGTGCCAGACTAGGTAAATTATCTTTATGATGTAAACTTTGTTAAAACTAAAATGTTAATGGGAAATAAAAAGAATGAAAGAGAAGATCATGCACATTTGTTTTTACCCTCAAAATATTAATTTAATGCTCCCATGGAAACCTCCAATTAGGCTTGTTTTGTTAACTGACAAAGTTAAGGATGATGCCACCTGCAGTGTACGTGCACAAACAACAGTTCAAAATTAGGCTTTTACATGGCAAAGTTTAAATATTTTTGCGTGTTCTCAACTTTTTCTTGCAGCCAAATATTTTCATTTTGATATTACAGTCCTGATGATATGAATGCTTTCATTTACAGTTGACAGGCTTAATACGCGCCTGTTGAAATGCCTTATTCCTGCCTCGGTAGTTCCCGAAAATGCAGTGACAAAAGCCATCTCCTGGATGTGTACAAGGAAACCTAGCACGAATATTCAGGTAAGTCAGAATGACTGCTGATCAAGGGAGGGATGCCTGATTTAGGACACTTGCCTAGATTTAAGCAGTACCTGAACTGCAGTGGCTGATTACTTTGTGGTTATGTGGATTTTATACATTTCTTTGAGCAATTTTATTTAGGTTGCATTTATATAGCAACTGTATTTTCAAATCATTAGTCACTTGTGTATTTGCAGTGATCATCGTTCGTAAACTTTTCCTTAAGTTTAAAAATAGTTCTGATGATTGAGAAGTGAACCTAATATAGAGAAGGTTTCATATCAATCATATATTTTCTATTTTGAGTGCATTTTGTCAAAGGTAACCAGAGTGGATACTGAAAATAGTCCTAGTTTTGCCAAATGATTTTTCAATGTCTGTGCAATATGTACAATGCAAATAAAGTACCGTAGAGCAACGAAGTTTCACAATGTAGTTGGTGTAATATTAGCACCTAAGGGGGACAGTTGTTTGAATCTAAACTTGTAGACAGACTGCATGGAATTGACATACAAATTTGTGATTTGTTGATCACAAATTGATTTTTCTGCTTTGCAGCTGCTTTTTATCAAATGGTTGTTAGCTGTGTTTGATCTGTTGAGCTCAAAGAAACATCTACATTCATTGTATGGCATAATTTTCTTCTACCTTCAAAATGACAAACTGGTAAGAAATTATTTACATTTTCCCATTGGGTAAATTATGTGCTATCGTACAATTATTATTAGTGAATGATAAGAAATGAAGAAAAAGAATAGGAAGAACTGCAGTGTAGAAACATGTCAAGGTTATTCATCTCATCAAGTCGCGGAGAGCTTTACTGCTTTGTGCCTCAATTTAACGTATCTTTAAAAAAAGTAAATATCCCTAGTCATAAATATCATAAAAGATTATATTTCTCGCTGGTTCATTGGTTCATTTCCATTGGTTCATTACTTATCATTCTGTGAAATCTTTTGTGTGGAAAAAATGCTTCCAAATTTCATTCCAAAATGGTCCTTCTCCAAAATGAGAATGGCCTATTCTCTGAATCGAGTTTCTTTCTACCTAACCACTTAATTCTCTTTGATATTTTTAATACCTCAGTTAAATTTCTTCTCAACCGTTTAAATGCAGGGTATCTAATTAAATAAAGAGCCATTTCTAATTATTTTTATTAACTGAAAAATGTATTAATTATTAAGTATTTTCAGAAGAAATGGAGTTTGCTTGTGATGTACAACACTGGTTGGGAATGACCAAATTATCTTTAGTGTTCACCAATATGTTAGTAAAATATCAGAACTAATTTTTTCAAATTGTTTTATGTTTAAAATCAATACAGAATGTTTTAAATCTTTTTAATCTTTGATTTTTATAAGAATTGTGTTTTATGAGATTTTATCCTTCCCAGTGCCCCTATGTATGTCATCTGTTGTATCTGCTGACGAGAAAGGAAAATGGTAAGTATTGACCACAATTCTACTGATTTGGCACAGATGAAAACTACTTTTTAATCTTGTGCGCAAGGACAAAATCTGTACTTTGTAATGCTGTGGTTGTGTATTATAAATTCCCTGGCACTTGGTATCTTGAAAATCAAATTGCATTTGGAATTTATTGTGTCCATATGTTTAAAAATGTCCCAAACAGCAGATGCCACAATTTTCCATTTGTCATGAGGAAGGATTTCTGGCGCAGAAATAATGTTGTTCTTACCTGAAAACAAATCTCCTTTCATTGTTGCAGAATGTGATTAGTTTGATGCTGTTGCCAAACTTGCAGCAAGAGCATGTTTAACTGAACTAATGAATTAATGGCTCAGATGATTTTACTATAAAGAGATTTATGGAGCCTTGCATTAAAAAATGCTGAAAATGCATACTTAAAATCCCAACAAAAATAAAATAACTAAGGGGTTTGTAATGATCTCATTTAAGAAAACGGGCTTTGAATTGAGGGAAATGCTGATAAGTTCTAAAGTAACAACCTTGCCTTAACCAAATTTGTAATGATTACTTAAAACCCCAGAATCCAAGCCCCCTCCCCCCCCCCCCCACCCCCCCATGGTACAGCCATCTGGGTTATAGAAATTTGCCCTTACAGAATTTACAAACCTCTAGTCCATACATGGATAGGAAAGCGATATGTGCCAAAAGTGGCAGTTGGGACTAGTGTAGTTAGGGCATCATGGTCAACATGGGCAAGTTGGGCCTATGTCTCTGCTATATGACTTTGACTCTATCCAATAACATTTAGATATGGCATTAAACTCACTCTGACAGAATTTGTGTGAAGAAAAAGTAAATAAGCATGACATTTGTCTTTAAGTCGCGTTTCTTAACATGTGCACATGTGACGTGGCTTCTCATTAGGGAAAATCGGAAATCAAACTTCTTGAAACCCATTACCCCAACCATGATAAAGGGTTTGCAATATTTCCTGTTGCATTGAAAGGAAAATCATCAAAGAGAATAATATTTCTGTAAAGACAATGGATCGGTGCATTAAATTGATCAGTTCATTGAATTATAACAAATGATATAAGAATGCGGCAGCGCAGCGGTAGAGTTGCTGCTTTACAGCGAATGCAGCGCCGGAGACTCAGGTTCGATCCTGACTACGGGTGCTGTACTGTAAGGAGTTTGTACGTTCTCCCCGTGACCTGCGTGGGTTTTCTCCGAGATCTTCGGTTTCCTCCCACACTCCAAAGACGTACAGGTATGTAGGTTAATTGACTGGGTAAATGTAAAAATTGTCCCTAGTGTGTGTAGGATAATGTTAGTGTGCGAGGATCGCTGGGCGGTGCGGACTTGGTGGGCCGAAAAGGCCTGTTTCCGCGCTGTATCTGAAATATGAAATATGAAGTGATGCAGTTACAGAGGTGGGGAACTGGAAAGGAAAAAGCAAAAATAGTTGTATGCATAAAGATATGCATGTTTTAATAAGTGCACCTTTAATTGGAGCTCTGTCATCTATTTAGGTGTAGTGAGAAAAATGTGGGACAGAAATACAAGCTGGATGATACACTGATCAGCTACAACCTGATGAGCCAAAACATTATGACCATCTGCCCAATATGCTGTTGGTCCTCCGTGTGCAGCCCAATATGCAGCAGGATGTGATGCACTGTGTATTGTGACAGATTCTTCCGGTGACAACCGTTAAAACTTTCTGTGACTTGTGCCACATTAGACCATCTGTCGGTTCGGACCAGACGGGATAGCCGTCGTTGCCCTCGCGCATCGATGAGCCTTGTGCGCCCAACACCCTGTTTGTTGTTTGTCCCTCCTCAGACCACTGTCGGCAGGTACTCACCACTGCTGACTGGGAGCATCCCACAAGCCTTGCGTTTCAGCGAAGCTCTGACCCAGTCGTCTGGCCATAACAATTTGGCCCTTGTCAAAATCGTTCAGGTCTTTACTCCTGCCCATTTCTCCTGCACCCAAAAAATCAACTTCAAGAACTGACTGTTCACTTGCTGCCTAATATATCCCACCCCTTGACAGGTGACATTGTAGCAAGATAATCAAGGTTATTCATTTCGCCTGTCAGTGATCATAATGTTTTGGCTGATCGGTATATATTCTGAACTGATCTTTTGTGTCCTCAAGACCAAGACTTCGCAAGACAGTGTTTTCAGCTTAAGCTAAAAAAGTTGGGCATTGGGAACATTATGGACTTTAGCAGGACAACAAAGGAGAAGCAAATGTGGCATGGGCAAGACGTTCATGACGGCCAGCGAGGCAAGGATTTTAAAGTACACTATGCTCTTAATGGACTAGCTAGGAAAGGGTGAACTGCTTAGTCACGCGACAACAACAACAACACATTAATACTCAGGACAGAAATTGCAGTCAGGAGGTGCGATCTGGTCTGATGACGTGCTTGGCAATGTTGTACAAATATAAATGGATCACTGAATGACTGACCGCCTGGATGGCTAACTACATGCAATAGCTTGCAATGAGAGGAAACTGGAGTTTGAGTTGTCATCATTTGTAAATTCAAGTAAAGATGGATCATGAGAGAATGAGAAATTCAGTTTTGTTTTGTCTTATCCAAGCCAAGGTAAGATTCTTGCATATCTAGTGGTAGTTTAGTCACTGCCCATATTTAAGGTAATACCATGAGATAGCCATTATCGAATATGGTAGTCATGTGACATTGCATTCAATCGTGATTGATTGTTATGCTGCCTGAGAAAGCACAAGCCGTTTTGGAACTATTTTCTTTCTGATAAATTCAACCTTCATGTCTGCTTGTTGCAAATTGTAGCATGCCATTTGACCATGACAAAATGTCATACAAAACAGGTGTAAAAAAAACCTGTAGCACAAAAAATCCAAAGTACTTTTTGTATGATATGAAGCAAAAGGAATAGATTTTTCTGAAGTCCATTTATTTTTCTAAAGCTTTGTGTTTTCCTCTATTTCTCAGTTAAACGATTCAGAGTTAAGAAGCTAATAGAATTACAATCCAAAATGGTAAGTTATTACATTTTAATTTGTCCAGATCAAGTGGTTTAATACTTCATTTAATGTTATTGTCGTGGCATTCAACAGCAGATATAATGCAGCCCGTAACCTCAGCTAACTTCTTGGTAAGTTTGTTAATGCTCTGGAAACCCCGTAAACAAAAAAAAAATTGAACTCAACTTTAACTGTGACAGGATGTGATAGCTGTAGCTCGGAGCTCTAGCGACCTACAAACATTCTGTTTCTCTGCAACCAAAATCACAACGATACTAATAGTTGCAAAGACTAGTATTTCCATAAGTGAACTTGCACGTTAAAGGATAGAATCAATTCAACTGCTAGTTCTATCCTACACACTCGGGACAATTAATCTGCATATCTATATTTTGTATTTGTGATTCCTGAAATTATCCCGATATGTTTTCTTGGCATTTATATTTCTTAACAATGCTCCAAACCTTAGAGCTGAATATGAGTAATGTATTTAACTGTTCAAATCACAAAGAGTAACCACAATGACGAGTAGAATGTTGGCTTTTATCTCATGGAAATTAGAGTATGTTGAGCCCTGATTAAACTAAATCTGAAGTACGATGCTGGTTTTTAGACTTTGAATCTTAGGAAAGTACTATCTGGCCTGGATTTATTTTTCTCGATTGCAGAATCCAGAAGAAGAGGTTGAATATAATTCAACTATAATTAGTCAGGATATGTAAGAACTAAATTGGGAAGCATTGTTATGCAAAGGCACCCCTCCCAAACCTTCCGAATTTGGAAGAAAATTTCCGCTTTCTTATTTCATTTCCGCCATTCCGATTTCACCTCACATTTTTCCACAAAACAGTCAGTAATTGCAATTTGTCAATTCGGCTGCTAGAGGTCGTTAGGGGTTCCGCGAGAAATGCCCTGGAAGTCTCCCCGAAAATGTGGCACCTCGGCTGGGCAAGGCAACCAATCTCGACCTCATCGGGACTTCCATGGCGGATCGGTGGGTTGAATTTGCAACCTGCGGCCAGGGTTCTGGAACTTCAGCCCAGCTGGAGCCAGCACATCTATCCCCATAGCCAACTTCCTTGGCCAGCTGGATAAACCAGCAAAGCTCTGGAACCAAGAGTGCCAGAAAATCAGTGGTGGAACTGTAATGAGTAAATATTAAATTTAAGTGCAAGATTATATAACTATATTAATTAATTAAGGCGGGCTTAAAATATAAAACACAGCAAAAAAGCCAGTTACCACCTTTTTGGGCTGATTATGAATTAATGTGCGAATTTACTTCAACAAGTACTTCCGTATGCTTAGTCGAGTCGCATATATCAACTCTTTCTTCATAACTTAGTCATACATTTTATGACCATTGTTCTTCTATTCAATACCAAGAGAATTGGGATGTGTAAGGAAAAAGCAAAATAGAAAAAAACAAAACAAGACAATTTTTTCTTTGTATTGCAAAAGGTATCTCTGTTCAATAACCTTTCTATAAAATAGCAGAATATACTCATGATAGTATACCTGACATTGTACATGTAGTCCAAGAGTGACAGACGGTTGGAAATAATAGTCGTTTTTCATACCTGAATGTAGCGCAACGCATATGCGCATTTGGCGTGCATACTTTTGTTTTTGATGAAAAGTTGCATTACGCGCCATATGGATTTTGATGTAAAATTCTGAATTTTGGACATCAAAATTATGAATTTGTAAAATCAAATGTTGGGAGGTCTGCAAAGGATCATGGGACTCCTCCCAGAACACGATAAATCAGCTGAGCATGAGTATCAAAAGATATGGAAGAAAGGTGAGTAAAGTTGCAGTCAGTATTAAACAAATTGAAGAATAGGTTGAAGTGGTCAAATTATTTGATGTGTATCAGAATAAAAGAAGATAATTGAAATTATCTATAATCCATTGTGAGTCTGTGAATGTTTGGTATTGTGAATAAGTTGCTCTATGCATGCAAATGTGCTAATTTTTTCAGGGAATGCAGACCCACTTAATGGCCCTTCTCTTGTTGTACAAGAACCACGCACCTGAATATGTTTCTTTGACACTATCTGGAAAACCCAAAGTAAGTCCTTTTGTATAACATAAATCTTTGGTGCCATTCTGTGTGGGCTGTTAGTGCTTTTTGTCCGTTGCGAAATTCGAAGTAGATTTGTTTTTTTTGGTTGATTTGGCTATTATTATAGTTTACAGTTCTGTGAGGGGGGTATTTAAATTTTTTTTTTCATTGATTCAGATTTGTATATGGACAGCCGATTGGACTTCTGGATTAGAAATATGGGATGTGTGAAGTCTTTAAATAGCAATATTTTGTATTTGTATTGTTTGCTTGTCTATGATCCAGATACAATAAGAGAACAATTTACTTGAATTGGTATTTCAAAAACCTATGAGGCTTACATTAACACAGTAAAAACAAAGTTTGCATCTGCAAAACAAATGTAGACGATGTGTTACTTATTGATTATTTGCCCAGAAATATTATTATTTAAAAACATTAATGCTGTTTCTTACCAAATATAGAATCAGCAAATTAGATTTATTGCTTATTTACAGATAGTGTTGCATAGATTCAGTTTCTCTTTCTATACAGATTGCCTAACCTGCTGTATATCAGTCTGTATAGACTGTATGGTAGGAAAAATAACTGCAGATGCTGGTTTAAATCGAAGCTAGACACAAAATGCTGGAGTAACTCAACGGATCAGGCAGCATCTCGGGAGAGAAGGAATGGGTGATGTTTCGGGTCGAGACCCTTCTTCAGACTGATGTCAGGGGCAGGACAAAGATCCCCTGACATCAGTCTGATGGTCTCGACCCGAAACATCACCCATTCCTTCTCTCCCGAGATGCTGCCTGATCCGTTGAGTTACTCCAGCATTTTGTGTCTACCTTAGACTGTATGGTAGTCTGAAGAAGGGTCTCGACCGGAAATGGCATCTATTTCTTTTCTCCAGAGATGCTGCCTCACCCGCTGAGTTACTCCAGCTTTTTGCATCTTTATCTGCTGCATATGACCTCCGTTTTTTGTTTTTTTTACATCACACATGCACATTCTGTTTTTGCGGAGGCATTGTTTAAATTGACCTGTACATGAAACTTATGTAGTAGAAATATGTCCCCCACCGCATGTATTTATAGTAGCGGGTAAGAATTTTGAAAGGAGCATTTAAATACTGTATTTCACATTGAGTGTGTATAATTCAAGATTGGTACCTGCAATACCCCAATTTGTTTGAATTGAACTAACTGTCATAAATATAAATTTGTCACACACATTTTGTAAGTTGTGCGGTGCTTAGAGTTTTCTGGCTCCAGTGAGGCAGGGATGGATGTATGAAAGAAGGTTCCTATTATGGACTATTTATAAATGTTTAATTTGAAGGTGAATAAGTGCAAGACATTGGATTATAAAGACTTTAACTTTTTCAAGGTTAGGCAACCACACATTGTGATCCTTAACTTAAAAAAAGTTGGTATTGTGATTTTCCAAAACGCTGTCATGGCAAAATATTTTTTCACATAAATTGCTGAGAATTTTTATTCCAGATTCCAGATTTTTTGGGTTGTGATTTGTGAATTCTGTAAAGGCAAATTACCATTATTCAAACTGCCATTTTATAAGGGTCCCAGGTAATGAAGTGAAATATAATAGAGCAATATTCGTTATACTATGTACAATTGGAGGCCAAACGTTTTGCATAACTCATGTGATTTATTGTATTTGAAGTTTTATACTCTTATTCTTATAACCATATGTGCAAGAATAAGAAACGCGCTTTTGTTTATGCAGTGTTGCATAGAACATTACCCCACCCATTTTGGCTTGTAAATGTCGGTGCTAAATAGTGAAAGTCTTAACCTTTTTGTTTAATTACATCATATGAACAGGCGTGGGGGATTTGAAATATTCCTTTTTTTAATGGTATATTTGACCTTTGTATTGTGGCACTACAAAATTATTTCATGAAGTCCCTGTTTCTATGCAGAATTTCCATGCATCGACCTCACCCTGGAAGAAAATTATTGAAAGAATTCAAAATAACGGATACAGGCAGTTGGCCAAAACTCAAAGTTTGGTAAATTTCATAGAACCTCCGATGCGGAAAAGGGTAGGTAAATTTCATTAATTACTGAATGCATTTAAATTCTGAATTTATTTCATTGACAAATAAACTGGTCTTGTGGAAATGACCAGAAGAATGATTCTAACAAAAGGCTTATGAAGTAATGAAATTGAAAGTTAATTTGATTCCATTCACTGATGAAGTGTTCATGAATTGACTTTAGTCTTAAACTCCACTTTTGCAGAAGAGAAAAATGCATCAAGAAATTATCCCATTTATCAGCAGTGCTGCACATATGACTGAGTTGCCTCATTCTCCAATTCACAGCAAAACATTTCCTCTGGAGCAATTAACCACATTCTCTCAACTACTGCAGAACTTCAACTGTATTGAGGTGAGGCAAAGTACATGAAATATGGAGCTTGGATTATTTTTCTGGAGCTCCACTGGGTTCGGTGCTGGGGCAGCTACTCTTCACGCTGTATATTAATGATTTGGATGGGGGGGAATTGAAGGCTTTGTGGCCAAGTTTGCAGATGATACGAAAATAGATGGAAGGGCAGGTAGTGTCGAGAAAGCAGCGACTGTGCAGAAGGACTTGGACAGGTTGGGAGAGTGGGCAGAGAAGTAGCAGATGGAATATATTGTAGCAATGTTTGGGGTCATGCTGGTGGTAGGAATAAAGGCGTAAACTATTTGGTGGTAGGAATAAAACTATTTTCTAAATGGGGAGAGAATCCAGAAATCAGAGATGCAAAGAGTCTTGGGAGTGCTGGTGCAGGATTCACAAAAAGTTGATCTGCAAGTCTAATCAGTGGTAAAGAAAGCAAACTCTATGCTGGCATTTATTTCAAGAGGGCTTGTATACAAAAACAGGGATGTAATGCTGAGGCTCTATTAGGCACAGGTAAGGCCGCATTTGGAATATTGTGAGCTGTTTTGGACACCATATCTAAGTAAGGATGTGCTGGCTCTGGAGAATGATCACGGGAATAAGTAGGTTAACCTATGATGAGCATTTGTCGGTACTGGGCCTGTACTCGCTGGAGTTTAGAAGAATGAGGGGGGGGGTCTCATTGAAACATACAGAATAGTGAAAGGCTTGGATAGAGTGGATGTGGAGAGGATGTTTCCACTAGTGGGAGAGTCTATGGCTAGAGGTCAGCCTCTGAATTAAAGGGCGTTCTTTTAGGAAGGAGATGCGGAGAAATTTCTTTAGTTAGAAGGTGGTGAATCTGTGGAATTCTTTGCCGCAGAAGGCTGTGGAGGCCAGGTCAGTGGATATTTTTAAGGCAGAAATAGATAGATTCTTGATTAGCACAGGTGTCAGAGGTTGGCAGGAGAACGGGGTTAGGAGGGAGAGAGATCAGCCATAATTGAATGGCGGAGTAGACTTGATGGGCCGAGTGGCCTAATTCTACTTCTATCTTATGACTTATGACCTTATTTTTGTATACTAACCCGTAAATAGAAAGTGATCCTGTGAAGAGTGGGTCACATTAACAGAGTAAAATTATTACTATTTAATTCTCAATCTGCTGTTTAGTGCACAACTAGTGTGAACAATCCTATTTCCTCCTGTAATCTTTATGGCAGAAGTGAAGTCTGTTCAACCCATTGATTCTCTGTTGGCTCTAAATAGAGCAATGCCATCAGTCCCAATTCCTGTTCTTTTCCCCATTGCTCTGCATACTATTCTGTTTTCAAGTGTCTATTCAATTCTCTTGCTGGGTCTCATGTGCTTTATTAACCATTCTCTCTGCTGTTTCTTTCACTACTATTTTCAGAGATGTTTGCACATGTTATGTCTTTTTTAATATGTTCTATGGAACTCATCCTTTTAGGGTCTACTAGACCAAGTGGACCCGTTGGGCCCAAACCTCTCCTGCATTGGTGCAGCACCCCCCCCTCCCCCCTCCCCTCTCTCTTCAACCTCCCCTCCCCTCTCCCTTCTCCCCCAATCCCCCCTTCTCTCCTCCCCTCCCCCTCCCCTCCTTTTAAACTTTAAAATGTGAATAACTAAAAATATAAGACCGATTTCAATAAAACTACTTGCATTATCACTAAAGTGACAATGGTGAGTAAGGTGGGACTAAAATTGTCTCGTTATCATGTGCCGTTTTGGCTGAGGTCCAGTCACAAACAAGAGAACAAACGAGAGTTTTAGTATATAGATTATTTATTTTTATTCTTTCTGGGAAAATTCATCACTTTGCTGAATTAAATTTCATCTGCCATTTATTTGTCCATTCTGTGTACCTGTGTCTCAATGGCATCTATTATCATCTTGCTTGCCATTTACTATCCTTCCGTATTTTGTCTTGTCCAGAAATTTGGATATGTTACCCTGAGCACCCAAATGAGTAATTTCGTATAGTACAAAAAAGCAGCAAATCCTGGGAATTGACATGATCTTACAGTCTGAAATGCAACCTAATGCTGCCATTCTCTGCTTTATGCTATATAGCTAATTTCCTGACATTGTTGTTGGTCATCCTTGAATTGCATGGCCTCCATTTTGTAAACAAATTTTTCACAGACTTATTGAACTTCTGAAAATCCATCGGTATATTATTTTGCGTTTCTTCTCATCACCGCATCAAAAAATGTAATCGCCTTAGTGAGCGTGATTTGTGTTAAACAAATCTTGCCTGCTCTTTTTATCAGATCGAGTGCCAATTAACAATTTCCCTGATTATTTTTCCCCCCTTTCTTTCAATGTTTTCTCGTACTAAAGGATGAATTGGCTGGTGTGTAGCTGCTTGACATGTCCCTGGACCATTTTTGAGCAAAGGTGCTTTTCTTGCCATTTTCCAGTGTTCTGGCACCTACCCGAACATAGGGAGGTTTAAAAGATGTAATTCACCAGGTGGCGCCACCAGCAGTGGCTGCCTCGTCAACAAACTGTCTTTTCTTCTTTTTTGTTATTTTTAGTATGTGTTAAAAGTATGTTTTAGAGTTCCTTGGTTTGTTTATTGTGTGGGGGGGATTGGGGGATACTTTTTTCAATCTCTTATCTCGACAGAGATACCATTTGTTTTCTGTATTGTATCTCCGTCCCCACTGCGGCCTAACATCGTGGAGTTGGTGGCCTTTGCTGGAGACCGACCCGGCGTTCCAAGCCGCGGGGGTCTGCGAGACTTTAACATCGTGGAGCTTTCGATCCCCTTGCTGGGGATCGAAGCTCCAACCGGGGGGCCGGTGGACTTTTAACATCGTGAAGCCCACCATCTCTGGTAAGAAGAGGCCGATTCGGGAGCTCCATGCAGCTCCATGCAGAGTTTCAACTGCCCCGACGCGGGAGTTTCGATCACCTTGACGGTGGCTTCAATTGTCGGCTGTGGAGGCTTTGATCGCCCCGACTGCGGATGGTTTGACTGCCCCGACCGCGGGAGAACAAAGAGGAAGTAGATTGAGCTTTATTGCCTTCCATCACAGTGAGGAATGTGGAATCCACTGGTGGATGTTTATGTTTTATGTGGTTGTGTGAAGATTATGGCGAGTCCTTCGATGTGCTCTATGCTTGCTCCCCCTAAAACATCCCATCTGAGATCTTGGTTACTTTAAGCCTGGCAGCCGTCCTGGTATCATTTTCTTACTTAGTTTTTACCAATTCTAAATATTGTATTCTCTTCTACTGAGTAAGGTGTAGATTCTTATTATTCTGTTCTCCTTGGTTTAATGCTACTCTATTTCCATCTTTGTTCAATTCAGCAAAATTTTCACCACACGCCAAGAATCAAACGTATTTAACTGAAATATTGTGCCAGATTCTGCCTTCAAACCCCTCAGGATTAACTTTTGAAACGTTTAATGAATAGGGTAGCCTGCAGTTTGTCTTTGAACTCAGTTGATGTTCGGGCGCTGTTTGAGGCTGACATGTTCTGAGGATGCATCTACATTAGCTGTTTTTTTTTTCTCCCTTTCAGTTTCCTGCACAGATGGGTTCAGTGCTGAGGTCTCCCTTGTTACTTCATTATATTAATTGGGTAAAAGATGATTCAGCGTTTTTTCGTCTCGATTTCTGGCTCGCTCAAACTCTTCAGGAGGGTGAGGCAATGGCGGATTATTTGTTGTGTTTTTAAGCTAAAAATTAAAATGCATTGCTCGATCTAAAAGTAATGTATTACCATAAGGCCACCAGTATTGCAAGGTTTTGTTTTGAGCTCTTTTACCCGAATGTTTTAAAAAAACAGTGCAACAAAATAAAATAAGCACTCTTGTGTGAGAGCGAAGTGCGTACAGTATTTATCTCCATGACTAATGTACTGAATTTCTGGGAGTTCAGACCAAAATACATCTTTTAACTTAAATGTCAAAATATTTTGATACTTTTGAGATTTGTTAAAATATATATATATTTATTAGTTTTACTGTGTCCAGTCCTATCAACTCCATGCTAAATTTGTCAGCTGCGCATTTGACAAAATTTTGATTTCCTGGTGAATATTTGGAGTTTTTATTTCATGTTATTTATAAACATATCAGATTTTTTGTGCTATGTTGAAGCACATTTTTAAATTACCTATTTTTGGTTAGAGTTTACAGATTGCAAAGGGGACAACTTGCAAAAAGAAGAGGAATTCAAGGAGTTTTTAAATATCATCATAAGAACTCAGGAATTTCTACTAGTAAGTACATTGGAACTGCTTTTTAAGAAAAATAAGAATCTGTTTTTATAAACTGAACGCAAAGTTAGAAAGATAATTTGGAACTTTTCTATCATTGTTTGACTTGTTACTTATCTGAATATACAAAAGCTAATAACTTATTATGGGTAACTAATAGTTATTTCATATTCAAGTATATCTCTATTTATGATGGGGCAAGATTCTATTAAGTGTAATTTTATATATAAAAACAATGCCCCACTGGTTTCATTGTAAATACTCTGCCTGCATTCCAGAGTTTAAAAGTTTAGACGATACATTTAGGAGAAATATCTTCCCCAAACTCCATCTTTTGTGCTCTTTCCCCAATTTATAGACAATAGACAATAGGTGCAGGAGTAGGCCATTCAGCCCTTCGAGCCAGCACCGCCATTCAATGCGATCATGGCTGATCACTCTCAATCAGTACCCCGTTCCTGCCTTCTCCCCATACCCCCTCACTCCGCTATCCTTAAGAGCTCTATCCAGCTCTCTCTTGAAAGCATCCAACGAACTGGCCTCCACTGCCTTCTGAGGCAGAGAATTCCACACCTTCACCACTCTCTGACTGAAAAAGTTCTTCCTCATCTCCGTTCTAAATGGCCTACCCCTTATTCTTAAACTGTGGCCCCTTGTTCTGGACTCCCCCAACATTGGGAACATGTTTCCTGCCTCTAATGTGTCCAATCCCCTAATTATCTTATATGTTTCAATAAGATCCCCCCTCATCCTTCTAAATTCCAGTGTATACAAGCCCAATCGCTCCAGCCTTTCAACATACGACAGTCCCGCCATTCCGGGAATTAACCTAGTGAACCTACGCTGCACGCCCTCCATAGCAAGAATATCCTTCCTCAAATTTGGAGACCAAAACTGCACACAGTACTCCAGGTGCGGTCTCACCAGGGCCCGGTACAACTGTAGAAGGACCTCTTTGCTCCTATACTCAATTCCTCTTGTTACGAAGGCCAACATTCCATTGGCTTTCTTCACTGCCTGCTGTACCTGCATGCTTCCTTTCATTGACTGATGCACTAGGACACCCAGATCTCGTTGAACTCCCCCTCCTCCTAACTTGACACCATTCAGATAATAATCTGCCTTTCTATTCTTACTTCCAAAGTGAATAACCTCACACTTATCTACATTAAACTGCATCTGCCATGTATCCGCCCACTCACACAACCTGTCCAAGTCACCCTGCAGCCTTATTGCATCTTCCTCACAATTCACACTACCCCCCAGCTTAGTATCATCTGCAAATTTGCTAATGGTACTTTTAATCCCTTCATCTAAGTCATTAATGTATATCGTAAATAGCTGGGGTCCCAGCACCGAACCTTGCGGTACCCCACTGGTCACTGCCTGCCATTCCGAAAGGGACCCATTTATCCCCACTCTTTGCTTTCTGTCTGTCAACCAATTTTCTATCCATGTCAGTACCCTACCCCCAATACCATGTGCCCTAATTTTGCCCACTAATCTCCTATGCGGGACCTTGTCGAAGGCTTTCTGAATTTATCCCACTCCTTTACCAGTTAAGTCAATGAAGATGACTCTTTCCTTGGGATTTAAAAATGACCTTAATTCCAAACAACAGACAATCCTCATTATAGCAACAAAAAAAACCCGCAAATTAAAGACATTACCCAGAAAATTCAATTGTGATAATGAAATTCTGTGAGTAGAATGTTCATAAATGTAGGAATATCTATACTTTGACATTCCGATGCAGCAGCTGCCCAAGACTAATGAAGGTTGTTTGCCCATCAACCATAACCACCTTGCTCCTCTCCATCTCTCCATTAAAAAATTAAGACATTTGGACAGGTACATGGTTAGGAAAGGTTAAGAGGGATATGGGCAAAATGTAGGCAGATGCGACTACTGTAGATGGGGGCATTTTGATTGGCATGGGCAAATTGGACCGAAAGCCTGTTTCCATGCGGTATTGTCTAATGAACCATGCAGTGTTGTCTTATGAATCAGATTTAATAAGGGAACTCAAGGTAAAGGAACCGCTTGGAGGTAGTGACAATAATATGATAAGTTTTAATCTGCAATTCGAGTGGCAGAAGGTTAAATCATAAGTGTCAGTGTGGTAGTTGAACAAAGGGGACCATGAGGCATGAGAGAGGAGCTGGCCAAGGTCGACTGGAAAAGGATCCTAGCAGGAATGACGGTGGAACAGCAATGGCAGGAATTTCTGGGCATAATCCAGAAGATGCAGGATCATTTCATTCCAAAGAGGAAGAAAGATTCTAAGGGGAGTAAGAGGCAACTGTGGCTGACAAGGGAAGTTAGGGATGGAATAAAACTAAAAGAAGAGATGTATAACATAGCAAAGAGTAGCGGGAAGCCAGAGGATTGGGAAACTTTCAAAGGACAACAGAAGATAACAAAAAGGGCAATACGGGGTGAAAAGATGAAGTACAAAGGTAAGCTGGCCAAGAATATGAAGAAGGACAGTAAAAGCTCTTTTAGGTATGTTAAGAGAAAAAGATTAGTAAAGACAAATGTGGGTCCCTTGAAAACAGAAACGGGTGAAATTATTATGGGGAAATAAGGAAATGGAAGAAGAGTTGAACAGGTACTTTGTGGCTTCCTTAGTGAAGACAGAACCAATCTCCCAGATGTACTTGAGGACTGAGGATCTAGGGAGACAGAGGAACTGAAATAAATTTGCATTAAGCGAGAAATATAATTGGGTAGACTGATGGGACTGAAGGCTGATAAATCCCCAGGGCCTGATGGTCTGCATCCCATGGGACTCGAAGGTGGCTCTAGAAATCGTAGACGCATTGGTGATCATTTTCCAATATTCTATAGATTCAGGATCCGTTCCTGTGGATTGGAGGATAGCTAATATTTCTGAAAATATTGAGAGACATCCAAATTGTGCAATTGATTTTACTGCTTTAAACATTATTTTGCAGGAAGGTTTCTCCTGCTGTGAGGATTTTTTGTTCAAGAGCTTATCTCTTTGGGATAGTTCTTGGTGTAGCACACAAATCCTTGCCTTGCTCACCTGGATTCCACCGAGTTCTGGTAGGTGACTGTCATACTTTTGATATTTTTCGTAACTATTGGCACGCATTTGTTTCACCCCGATAATCTCACTTTAAATTCGTCGCTGTTAAATTTTCAAGTGTTATTATTTTACCCAGCCACAAGTAGCAAGCTTTCCTTGTGGTTTAGCTGCCTCTCCTAGTTTATCGTATGAAAATTAGTCCTAGACATGAGTGTAAATTATAAACTGCAAAACCCCAATGGCAAACCT
The DNA here is from genome assembly GCF_053455715.1 of Rhinoraja longicauda. NCBI lineage: Eukaryota > Metazoa > Chordata > Chondrichthyes > Rajiformes > Arhynchobatidae > Rhinoraja > Rhinoraja longicauda. The sequence continues at coordinate 33,427,257 of NC_135967.1, read as the reverse complement.
GGGCTTTACGTAATTTGTTTATGTTCCTGCTGTTAACCTTTAGCTATCTAATGTACTTAAAGCTTTTGCCTTAGAAAGACACAAAATGTTGGCATAACCAAAAGATTGGAGGGACAGGACAAAGCATAATGGGTCATAGGTGGGGGGGGGGTGTTGATAAGTAGATAGATGGTTGGGAAGAGGCCAGAGATGAACAAGCTCAAGGTGCGAGAAAGGAGGTTTAGAGTTGCGAATTGTGGAGCGAGATAATTGAAGAGGTGTGAATTGTGTAGCATGGGGAAGGCATGGGAAACGACAGATGCAAGGTCAGCTAAGGCTGAGGGGATAGGGAGGAGGGGAGAAACTTTACTTGGTGTCCTGGCAGCTATTAAGCTGAATCTCTTTGGAAGTCAAAATATAGTATTTTGTGAATTTTCTGTCATTTAGAAGGCGGGTATAAATCTGATTTCAGTGGATTAATTCCTCATTACTTTTTCAACACCAACTTGTCTTTGTGGAAAATGTTTTCAAATTATTGTTTCATGTTTTGTGTATTTGCAGATGTCATTGCCCTTTATTTTGACCCTTTAATGAAACTGTTCTTCACTTCCTCGGTCTATTTCAAGGTCAGGAAACTTCAACATAATTGCATTCTTTTAATATCTTTTAAAAAGGTTTGCAACTGTAATCAATGTCGTGCGAGGGAGATTTAATCGTCAAATGACAATGCTTGTTTTATTTTTTAATTAGTTCATTTTATAAATGCAATGCAGACCATTGTGCAGATATGCACGTTAAATTGAGAACATTTTATTCAAGTGGTATTGTGGAAACGATAATGAATTAATTGGAATTGCAAGCAAGAGCAGAGCAAGAGAATACATTCCTACCAAAAAATTGATCATTTCAAATTGAGTTTCACCTCCATTCACTTTTATATTTTGTATTCACTTTTAACCAGATTGACTACCATTTCTCCATCCCTTTCCCAAAATCATACCCTCACTCTGCCACACATTGTACATTTGTGCATGTATAGTGGAATTTCATGGGCTCCTTTTAAGCCAAGACAAGAGATGTAGCACAGGCTGTATAGATTGAACGTCTCCAATTTAGATTTACAAGAAATTTGTTTGCACCTCATTTATACACTTATGTAAGCAATATTTGTGATTTACAAAGACATCAATTTTCAACTCTGTCAAATCAAACAGTAATTGAATAAAAATGCTGATTCATTTTGTGTAAAACGACCTGACAGAAATTAACCAACCGTAGATATTTACAAACTGCTGAAACCACAATAAATGATGATGACAGCTTTAGCGCAAAAAGTATAAACCAAAGATTGACTACCCACCTAAAGATAAATAGTATCAGATATTAATACTAAAAGAACTCAAAAGAAAAATAAAACTGCCCACAATAATAGCAAAAAGACAACTAGGATAAATATAAATTAATGTGTAGGAAGGAACTTCTGATGCTGGTTTACACCAAAGATAGACACAAAATGCGGGAATAACTCAGAGGGTCAGACAGCATCTCTGGAGAAAAGGAATTTTGGCAGAATTATGGCTCCATGACACCAATTGCTTCACAACATCCATCAAAGCCAGAAGCAATCCCACACTGATTACATTAAACATTGCATTGTCAAGAATGCTCAACTTAAGTTGTAGGAGGATAGCAAAAACAGAACGGCATCTGAAATAGAGAATTGGAGGGCTGTAGGGCGATATTGCTGGAGAGCAGAAGTGGAGCTGTATACACCATGCTTGAAAATAAGGATGAGATGTAAAATTAAGACATCAGTTATTAAGGACCGAATATAGGCTGACAAATGCAGAAATCACAGTGTAAGTTGGACATGGGCAGCTCTGATTTTTGTATTTAAAAAAATTAATTGGGAATATTGCCAGGTTTGTGGAATAATTGGGGTAAATTAAACAAGCATGGATGAAAGGTTCATTTGATGCCCTGAGACAGTATAGATATTATGGTGGAAATTAGGTGCTCTTGATGTTGGACGTTCATTGAAGGGCCAATATGATAAGGTTGTGATTTACCTTGGTCTTAAAATACTCAGATAAATGGATGATAATGGTTTTGGAACAGAGTTTGTGGCAGGAACTCGAGGCATTGCCTTTGGTTGCACGAACGGATAGATGCAGAATATTTCTGTTCCATTAGTTCTAGGTTTGGGAGAAATAGTCTGCCGTATTTCAAGATGATGGCAGGGTCAGAGAAGATGGTTGATTTTCGGTTTGGGTGTTGATCCAGTATTTTTGGTAACCTATGTTTTTTCTCTAGATATTCTCTAGAGGCAAAATTGGGATGGGAAATGGGAGGGGACCAATCAAGTTCCTTGAAAAGTGCCCGTTATAATGGTGGAGAAAGAGAAGCTCTTGCAGGTGACCACCTTGTAACTGAATAAGATGTAATGTAAACATTGCAGTGCAATCCAGTTGCATATTGGAAGAGATACAATAAGGTTATGATTTAGTTAATCTTCTGATACACAGTCGAGCAAGGTTTTGTCACCTTTGGTCATGTGGGATATAACATATGGCTTTGAGAAGAGCTGATGAAACATTGTGGCAAATTATAACCTGAAATCCATACACAAGTTTTAAACATAGAATAATATGAAAGATTGGACTTAGAATGCAACAGCATATTGCAGAATTATGAGCATGAGGTGAGAAAGTAGAGGGAATTAGGCACTTGGTTCAATATTGAATGTGTGGCATCTGTTGGAGATGTTCATTTCAGAGGTAAAAGGTTCAAAGAAGGGAGGAATTCTCCTGATCTCTTTTTCAGTATTTAACATGAGCAGTGGTAATAGCACATACAGTATTACTTAGTCTTTCATTAAACTTCAGAACTTTTTTGCTTTGTGCATGTTGTCTGTTAGGTTTCTGATTGTAAGTAATGTAATGTATATAAGTCAAAAGCATTTAATTTAATTACTTTACCTGATGTATTTCTCTCCAGTGCAGTGTCATTGAGAGCATCACCAAACTACTGGTAAATTGGCTGACCTGGCACTCTGTGTACATTACTGAGATGGATAAACAGATTCCCAGAGATTCAGAGAGTCCACAGTAAGTATGTATAAGACAAAGAATGCCCAGTAAAATAATTGAGCGTTATCCCTTGAACGTTGCAATTTCAAGCATAGTTTTATTGCTTTTTAATTTTAATTTACATTGTTGAGGACTTGCTTGTTGGTTTGTTAGTTTTACAATATTTCGCACAGTCACTAAAACCATTGTAGTCCCCAGTTAGGGTTTGTTGATCTCAGGCAGGAAAACAGAACAATTGCTACAAATGGTGTTGGTATTCCTATATTAGAGAAGAGAAAATCAGCAACCACAGTGCCCTCTTCTAGAATATAGAACAGATTTTATTTCATGAATTCTATTCATGAGGTTTGGTAGCAATTGTGGGAGCCTTGGATTATGCTGATGAGTTGATTATGGGTTATCAGTGGTGGTAGCTCCAGGCTTTGGGTGCATAGAAAAGCGTACCACAGGACAAGGCCCTTCTGCCCATGATGAATATGCCTATTATGATTATTTAAATTGATTGCATCTGCCAGCACACGGTCTATATCCCTCCATACCCTTCCAACCTGGTCCATATGCCTGTTCATTCTGCCTGGCAGCATGTTCCAGGCATAACCATTCTTTTTAAAAAAAATTGCCTTCCAAGGTAACTAAAACATCCACCCCTTCTTCCCTCCCTTTCCCCTATGCTCACACTTATTTCTCCCCTTCCCCTCTTTCCACTTACATTCCTCCTTCTAGCTTCATAATTTGCAACACTTCACTCCTTTGTCTCATACCTTCTGTCTTTTATTCTCTGGCTTTTGTCAATCATCTGCCTGCCAATCTCCCCCTCACCTGTATCCACCTTTTACCTGCCACTTATTTCTCCTGCCCTTCCTCTCTTCCAGTTCCCCCCCCCCCCCCCCCGCACACAATCAGTCTGAAGAAGGATGTTGATCTGAAACGTCACCTATCCATTTTCTCCAGCGTTGCTGCCTGACCCGCTGAGTTACTCCAGCACTTTGTGTCTGCTTTAAACTTACCTCCTCTCACTTTAAATCTATACCCTGAGTATTTGACAATTCAACCTAACAAATTATTTTATATGCTTCCATCAGGTCGACCCTCGGCCTCCAATGCTCTAGAGAAAGCAATTCAAGTTTGTGCAACCTCTCCAAATAGCTAATACACTCTAATCCAGGTAACATCCTGGTAAACCCTCTTTGGATCCTGTCCAAACCAACCCCCCCAATCTTTTTTTAATGGGATGACCAGAATTGCACACAATACTCCAAAAATGTTGGAGGTCTGATTTGCTGCTTAATTTTGACTATTATCTACTCTACATTTCATTTTAAAGAATTTGGGGCAAAGGATTGTTTGATGCAACATATAACTCTATTGGATGTGGTGCCATGGAAGTCATTTGAAAGGAAACCATGTTTAATTTTAAGGGTCTTGACCCAAAACGTCACCTATCCATGTTCTCCTGAGATGCCATCTGACTTGTTGAGTTACTCCAGTATCACTTTTTGTGATGCTTAATTTTCAAGATATTCTGTCTTGAACCATATTAGTTCAATAATCAATTGCAGTTTGACTTTTGACTGACTTTGGGAATGGAGTCTTTGATTTATTTATTTGTGTGAACATTGTTTTCTCTCGTCAAGGCACCTTATGTACATTGTAATGACTATTCCCATTGTTTGAAATAGAGTATATGTCATTTTTCAACTGATGTATTTTGTCTTTTGTGGAATGAAACTAAACAGGTGAAATGAAGATTACAAAACCTTTAAGAAAAAATAGAAAAGACATGCCAAGTAGATGATTGTAGTTGTCTGTGGCAAAAAAAAGCAAGACAGGGATTAGTTTTTGATTGCTTTAGTAAAGCCAGCATAAATTTATGGTCCAACTACTGCCAAGTGTGTTTTGAGCTTCCATAGTTCTCTAATGTAATTTGTAATGTTATTGTATTTTGATCTTCATGCAGGATTCAGATTATTAAAAATGTAAAGAAAAAATATATAAACCCACATATTTTGGAAAATTTACTGCAATTATTATTTATTTAAATAATTCACCGACAGTAGAATGACATATCTGATTGAGAGAAGAAAGACAGCCTATTTCTTTAGTTGGCTTCCAAATATCTCTGGCCTAAAAGTGATTCTCTTTAAATTTTATTGCTCCCTGCTGGGGGATAAAACATCTTTTTGCTGTTTTCTACAGCTTAAATTGGGAGATTTGTTTCAGTGCCAAGATGGGTAAATAATATAGTTCGAAGAAGCTTCCAGATATCTTCCTGCAGCTCTCTCTTAACAGGTTGGCTTTGAGACAGATTATTTATATAAAGCTTCTGAGATAGATAATATGGTTGTTCTTCCAGGAAACCCTCTCTTTCCGGATTCACGAATTCTGTTTTTGAACTTGTGGAATTTAGTGCAAGAATGTTTACGATGGCACTACAGATGGAAGCTTACAACAGTCTGCTAATCCATTTCATTCTCAACTTCTATGAGACGGTGAGCAAAAACTGAATTGTCCGCAGTGATCTTTTTTCAGCATTAAATGAAGTACATTTGAGTGGTTATTAGCATTCAACTAATATTAACCAGAATCTTGATTTTTCAATTACATTTTCTCTTTCTGCAGCTAGCAGTTTTTCTTAAATCTGAGCTACAGTCAGAAGAAACACAAAAATTGTAATGTTTGATGATGGGCCATGAACTTGAAATATTTATACTATTTCTCTCTCAGGTGTTACCCTGACCTGCTGAGTATTTCCAGCATTGTGTGATTTGTTGCATCTGTTATTCCCATGACTGTGATTCTGACTTTTATCTGGAGGTAAACAGAACTAGGAAAAGTTTCTTCACGTTCTTGGCTATTTAAGGAGAATCTTAAAGTCCTTTTAAAATTGATGCACAAAATTTCACACTTCATCCGTGCCATATTCTCAACCAAAGCTTTTCCAAGACTAAAATTAATTATTTAGATTGATTCAAGCCATGTGAGTGTGATAAATTGGAAGTTCAATGTGAAATCGGATTATTTGACTGTATTTTTCAATGTAGAGGAAGCAGATTTGTTCAAAGAATGGTAAGATTAATAGCAGGAAAAGATAAAATTAGTTTGAGATTGTATATATAGAATATAACAACAAGATAGTTGTGCTAGAGTTGTAAACAATGTATGTTTGGCCACCCACTGAATCTGATGTAAAGTTCAGGTCCTAATATTACAAGGAAGGTGCATGTACAGTGGAGAGAGTACTAAGATGGTTTATAAGGAGCTATGTAATTATGAGGAAAGATTGAATAGGCTGAGGTTGATTTTGTAACAGAGCTGACTTAATTATTGCATAATAAAACTTGCACAACTTAACAATACTTTTTTTAAAAAGAGCTGACCTAATTATTGCATACAATTGAGGAGCCATGGTGGAAGGACATGCTTCTCTTTGCTAAAGGGTCAAAAACAAAGCAACATTTAAAGCCATTGCGAGAATGATTCAAGGGGAATTGGATATGTTTTATTTCTGCACAGAAAGGTTGGTAAGGGTCTCAAACCTGTTTCCTGAAAGAGTGGCAGAAGCAGAAATCCTGGAGCTACACATCAGGGGCTGTGGTCTAGTGGGCTGAGGGTCAAGTGCTAGTTAGATTGGATTGTTTTTATTTGACAAATTTGACCGTGTGGCCTCCAACATGAACTTTGATTTATTTAAAAATATTTAATTTTGATTGTCTTGAATTGCTAATTTCTGCACTGAATGCAGTGAAATGTTTTGTTTCAAAATGGATCAAGGCGATTGAGAAAATGGATTAATGGATTAAAAATGAATCACGGAGATTGAGAGTCTGAAGAAGGGTCTCGACCCGAAACGTCGCCCATTCCTTCTCTCCTGAGATGCTGCCTGACCTGCTGAGTTACTCCAACATTTTGTGAATAAATACCTTCGAGAGGCTACATTGGTAGATTATGTAGATCATCCTGTAGTACATGTCTACCACCAGAAGATGGTGCAGATGATTGCACGAGTTGCTTTCATAAAGTGGTGTCCAATTTTTAGGATTTGGAGATCCAATTCCTTGATTTATAACAAATTAATGGGCCATAATTGCTGTTGGCACTTTAGTGTACTTGATGCACTAATGCACAAAACCAGACGGGCATATGTACAATGTAGTCAAACAATATTGAACTTTCAATTAACTCGTGCATAATTCTACAGTGCATGTGAAGTGCAACTTAAATGTGGTTTTCTTTGATGTTGTTTGTGGCTGCTGCTGGGGAATCTAGGGTCAATCCTCCAGCTAAATGCTGCCTTTAAATTTCCATTGCCACATTGCACTGTGGCGCAGCGGTAGAGTTGCTGCCTTACAGCGAATGCAGCGCCGGAGACTCAGGTTCGATCCTGACTACGGGTGCTGTACTGTAACGAGTTTGTACATTCTCCCCGTGACCTGCGTGGGTTTTCTCTGAGATCTTCGGTTTCCTCCCACACTCCAAAGACGTACAGGTTTGTAGGTTAATTGACTGGGTAAATGTAAAAATTGTCCCTAGTGTGTGTAGGATAGTGTTAATGTGCGTGGATCACTGGGCGGTGCGGACTTGGTGGGCCGAAAAGGCCTGTTTCCGCGCTGTATCTGAAATATGAAATATGAAAATAAAATTAAATGTACTCCAAGCCTCCCTTCAGTTTCATTTTTGACACTTGTACCAAACATCTGCCGAACCCCACCAATTATTTGCCTGAACTCCCCAACCACTTGACCAACTCTGCCTCCATCAGATCTGTACACATTATTCCAGATGTGGCCTCACCAGAATTGTAAAATTGAAACACGACTTGCACAAATGAGCTCAAATCTTCATACGATAGAGGTGACCATTCCATTGGCTTTCCCAATTACTTTTTGAACCTGTATATTTATTTTGGGTGATTCATGTAGAATATTGTGAAAACCAACACTTTACATTCCCTCATCATTTATCCACCAAAAATTTATTTTCACAATCCCCATAGCTCATGCCATACATTATTGAAATCTATCCTCCCTTTAAATTTCACTGCATGTTTCTTATGCTTTGATAGTTTTATGGTTTTCTGTTCTCAGGTTTCAGATATGTATTTGAAATATAGTCTACCCATGGTGATTATGCCACCTGATGGTATCTTCTATCCGGCGCTGTTGAGTTTGGAATCAGTGAGTTTAAACCAGCTGTGCTATATTATGCATAGGTAAGTACTTGATCTCCTGTCTCCCATCCGTTGGTGTGCAATATTTGTAAAATACATGTATTGTACTTATTTTTTCCTCTTATAATAGTATGTTAAAACTATCTACCAGAGAGGTCATATCTTCAGCCTTCAGAGACTAATGGAATAACTTGCAAATTAGCTAATGGCTTTATATTTTCTTGGTACTTTGGTAACTTGGTGAATTGTTGCTTCTTTTAACTTTCTGCTGGAGAAATATACTGATGTTTATTTGTCTCAAATATGAGTGAATGATAACTGGTCCCATGATAAGGGTAATTTCAGAAATGACCAATGCTATGAGTAGATTTAATTTTATTGCTGCTACCTATTATTAACCTGTTGAAGAGAGACACTACCAGAGATGTAATGCTGCAAAACCTTACAAACTCAAGAGATCCTGAATTTGGTTAATTCAACATTAACCAGGCTTCATTACAAATGCAGGCAACAATTTAGGAATTGTCATTGGCCCATGGATCAGAAATATAGCCATTAAACTCTGCACTAACTTCAGTAATTATGGTCTGTCGACTGTATCTTTGGTTGCACTATGGACTTTGGTTTTACACTATTTTGGTTACCTAGTATTAGAGTTATTCATTTATTATATTTTTGATTATAATATTTAGCTGTCTATTATTGCATTTACCGGCCTGTTAAGCTAAAACAAATAAGAATTTCATTGTTCTGCTGCTGGAATATATGACAATTAAACACTTTTGACTCTTGACTCCAACTGATCATCAAATCCTGAATACTCTTCACTCCATTTGCACAGGTTGGAGATTTGCTCACCTCCATAGTCAACAAGCTTACGGCAATCACCATTTAGCTACAAACAAGTATCAAAAACTGTGCTTTCCTATGGAAGAGTGCAGATAACAGATATGTAGTATAGATAAACCAATATACTTTAATGGCAATGGCAATCAAAGTGTATTGTGTAATTCCACTGTAACTTGTCAAAAGATTAATATGGAACTTTATCATCTCACTATCTTTTCCCTTGTTAACTTCAGGTCAAACTTTGTTTTCAAAATGCCTTCTGTTATTCCAATTTAAAAAAAATGATAACACTTATCTGAAATGCAGCTTATGACAAGTAGTTTCTAATTTGGTGCTTTAGAATGCCTTATTGTAAAAACAGTGGGACGGTGGCACAGCAGTAGAGTTGCTCCCTTAAAGTGTCAGAGACCCTGGTTCGATCCTGACAATGGGTGTTGTTTGTACGGTCTCCCCATAACCACATGGGTTTCCTCCTACACTCCAAAGATGTACAGGTTTGTAGGTTAATTGGCTTCAATAAAGATTGTAAATTGTCTCTTGTGTGTAGGATAGTGCTAATTTACGGGATTGCTGGTCAGCGCAGACTCTGTGGGTCAAAGTGCCTGTTTCTGTGCTGTATCGCTAAACTAAATTAATTAGCTTATGTATTTACTTAATTGATTGAAACTACCAACATGGACAACATAAAAACACAAACTGCAGATGCTAGAATCTTGAACAAAAAACCATATTGCTAGATGATCCCAGTGCATCAGACAGCATCTGTGGAGGGAAATGGACAGACAATCCGAAACATCTCTGTCCATTTCCTTCCACAGATGCTGCCTGACTCGCTGAGTGCCTCCAGCAGTTTATTTTTTGGCCCAAAGTAATATTGATATCAAGACAGAAAGAATTAAGTTTCTTGCAGATTAGTTACATCAACAACTTTATTTTTGTCGGTAAGGCATTGTATTCTAAGACAAAGATATCCTAAATAAAACAAATGAATCCAATGAGTGAAGGATCTATAAAGAGAATATACATATTTAAGGTAATTTGCAAAAGTCCTGGAAAATTGAAGGAAACATTACAGATTTGGAACACATACTCTAAAAAGATGGAGGAATCAGTAGGAACTTGTAAAAGAGAAATTAATTAACATTTCAAAAAGCAAATATCTTAATGTATGGATAAAAATAGGACAGGAAGCTCTAAAAATCCATTTATTATTTTTTGTTTCATTTTTAGTAGTATTGAAATTCTTTCCATCTATCACTTGTTATTTGGACACTGTCCTCTGCTTCTAATACCTAAACTATCTACAGTGGCCATCTCAAGTCCTAGGAGAGATACCATCAACATTGCTTTTACAAAATTCTCTGAATCCATTGGGAAGTTAAGTAAACCAATGTCCTCCAGTGTCCTCTCCCATCCAACATCCCCAGAATTGAGGTCCCATTTGCTCTCATTTTGGTTACATTAGGCAGGCACTGCAGGATTGCAAAACAGATGTTCAAGTCTGGGCTCTAGCATGGCAGAGGATTTTTTGATGTTTGAAGCTTTTTTGAAGTGCAATAGACAATAGACAATAGGTGCAGGAGTAGGCCATTCAGCCCTTCGAGCCAGCACCGCCATTCAATGCGATCATGGCTGATCACTCTCAATCAGTACCCCGTTCCTGCCTTCTCCCCATACCCCCTCACTCCGCTATCCTTAAGAGCTCTATCCAGCTCTCTCTTGAAAGCATCCAACGAACTGGCCTCCACTGCCTTCTGAGGCAGAGAATTCCACACCTTCACCACTCTCTGACTGAAAAAGTTCTTCCTCATCTCCGTTCTAAATGGCCTACCCCTTATTCTTAAACTGTGGCCCCTTGTTCTGGACTCCCCCAACATTGGGAACATGTTTCCTGCCTCTAATGTGTCCAATCCCCTAATTATCTTATATGTTTCAATAAGATCCCCCCTCATCCTTCTAAATTCCAGTGTATACAAGCCCAATCGCTCCAGCCTTTCAACATACGACAGTCCCGCCATTCCGGGAATTAACTTAGTGAACCTACGCTGCACGCCCTCCATAGCAAGAATATCCTTCCTCAAATTTGGAGACCAAAACTGCACACAGTACTCCAGGTGCGGTCTCACCAGGGCCCGGTACAACTGTAGAAGGACCTCTTTGCTCCTATACTCAACTCCTCTTGTTATGAAGGCCAACATTCCATTGGCTTTATTCACTGCCTGCTGTACCTGCATGCTTCCTTTCATTGACTGATGCACTAGGACACCCAGATCTCGTTGAACTCCCCCTCCTCCAAACTTGACACAATTCAGATAATAATCTGCCTTTCTATTCTTACTTCCAAAGTGAATAACCTCACACTTATCCACATTAAACTGCATCTGCCATGTATCCGCCCACTCACACAACCTGTCCAAGTCACCCTGCAGCCTTATTGCATCTTCCTCACAATTCACACTACCCCCATAGACCCGATGGAACCCCAGACTCATAGTCATTCAAAGTGAAGAAGGAATATTTCTGGTTGTAATGATAACATAGAAAATAGATGCAGGAGGAAGCGCCATTTGGCCCTTCGAGCCAGCACCGCCATTCATTGTGATCATGGCTAACCTTGAGGCCGAGCATTGGAAGTATGCAGGATCCTCTCCATAAGCAGTGGAAATGACGCACCACCACCACACATTTTACTTGCTTGTCCTGTCGGCCAACTGCGGAAGAGTTGCTGGTCCCTGCATCAGCTTCATTAGCCACCTCAAAACTTAGAAGTAGAGGGGAAGCAAGTTTTTATCCTTGACGACAAAGAACTACTGAAGCTGCCATAAAACCTAAACTTAGACAGGGCCATTAATTATATATATTTTCCACCAGACTGTTACAACCTGGAATTTTTAATTAGTTTGTGAACAAAAGTAGTTTTGCTTACTTCTAGTTAAAACCTTTTCTGCATTCTTTCTGTCAAAAACTACATTCCCTTCTCGATTTCTTTAGAATTTTATTTGGCAATGTTGATTGACACACCTTACGATTTGCTTAGTCAATTCCTTGTGCTTGAAACATGTATATCCTACAGAATGCCACAACCTTTCTCTCCAGTTCTGCTTTTGTTAGATGCACTTTTTATTATTTGAACTTGGAAATGGCGAATCAGCAATATTTTCCTCGTCTACAGATTCCTTCCATCACCAAAACTTGTTTAATATATTTCCTTTCTGCCTTCAACATTAAGTGTTTTATGGGTGTACACCCAAAGTATGCTGAAAACAAGCAAACAATGGAAGTGTGGATGATCACAAATCGCATGCATGTGAAGCAAAGTGTTGGGAATTATCTTTAACCTAAAAGATGTTAGAGGAAAATACAGACAGCAATAGCAAAATCAATAGAAACCCAAGCTCAGCTTGGACAGATGCATGAGAAATTTACAAAATAATAGACCGAAGCTAATAATGATGGATGCGACCTTAAATAGCACCATGTCCATGCGAGCTTAGGACATTCAGGTACAATTAAATGAAGAACAAAAATGGCCATACAATTAAGGTTCCTTGTACCGATATGAAAGAGAGGATGCTGGATATAGAAATTGATATGTTACAAGCTCAACCTGATAATTGATGCCAATAATGGATAACATTTTGACAGATTATAGTTCTGCAGTTCTTTATTTAGGTACCAAAGTTTTGTAAATAGATCTTCTCATTTAAATCTTTCCATGGCTTATTCTTTAATCTCTGCCAGTCCTACATCTCTTTCCTCCATCTCGAGCAATCTTTGTAGCCCTGGCCTTGTACATTACATCTTTATTTACTTTCCACTAATTTGCCCATAAATTAAAATGCTATCCCAAATCCTCTCCATTTCCCTTTTCTCCTTGATTGTTACTAAAATGCACTTTTAAAAATCAAATTTTGAGAGCCCCTTTGATACAAAAATGTTGCAAACCTTGACATCTAAAAAATACAAGTACTGGAAATGGTCAGCAAGGCTAATAGCATCTGCAGAGAGAGATACTAGGAAAATGTTTCAGACCAATTACTTTTATTAAAACTGATGGTCATTAATTTAAAGAAATGATCATTAGTCTGAAACGTCAACACTTTTCACTCATTTGCTTGGGCCAATTATTTTTGACCAGAGTACAGATGGCATTCTTAACCTTGGATTGTTTTTCTCAACAATGAAGGCACTGTTTTGAATGATAAAAATGATTTGACTTGTTTTCAAATTGATCTTGGAGTTTTATGATCTGCAGTTTATCACAGCTTTGTTGTACAAATAATATACAAATATGTTGAAAACACTATTTTGTTTTTCAGATATCGTTCAAATCTGGTAGCTTTGAAGTCTTTGGATCCAAACAAAAATGTAAGGATATGATAAAGGACGACCCATTGAGAACTACAAATCTAAATCCTTCAGAATTGCATTGCAATGTTGTTTGCGTGAAGAAATAGAAACGGATAGACTGTTTAGCCTCTTGTTTCTGTTCCGCAAGTCAATAATATCATGCTTGAGCTTTTAATCCACACTAATTTACTCCAAACCTCTTGTGAAACCGAATAGGCGAGGACTTATTGCAAAGAGAATTCCAAAGATTTACTACCATCTAGCTGAAGAAGTTTCCTCTTACAGTATTACTGTTTTGAATGACCAGTGACTTGAGCCTGTAACCTGTGACAGATATCTGGGCCACTGTCTTCCCAGATACTTTCCCCTGCAACCGCAGGAGATGCAACACCTGTTCTTATACCTCCTCCCATTGTTTACCCATACAGGAGAAGTACATTTTGCTAATACTTTTGGCAAGGAGATAGCAATTTAATTTTTATTTTGCAAGGTATTTCAGCCAAGTAGAATATGCTTACTATGTCATGTAGGAAACCATGGACACCTCTGCTGCAAAAAAACCCCAAACGGCTGGAGGTACTCAGTGGGTCAAGAAGCATCCGTAAGGAGAAAGGAATTGTTGACATTTTGGGTTGAAGTCCAACATCAGGATTTCTGTTGACCTGGATGACAAAGTACAGGAAATTCCCTATTTGTATAGGAAACATGGCACTTTAAGTAGCTTGTGCATGCAGGAGGGGAGGAAGAAGATTGGGAGACCACAGGGGATTCAGTAGCTACAGTCTGTGACCGCAGTTGGGGCTCGAGAAGGATATGTTCCTCCCTGTGGCCATGTCAAAGATGTCACTGAAAGGCAACAAGGCATCCTGAAATGAGAGATTCAAGGAATTCACAATTTGTGTCCTACATTGGAGCTGATAAATTAACTGGAAGAAGAGTAGATTTTGGGGAGGTCGGAAAGAGGTTATAAAGCAGGATCCTGAAGGTAGTAACCTAGAGATTACTCCCAGTGCCACATGCCAACAATTTCTGAACTAGGAGGATAAAGCACCTTAATGCATAGGGGGAAGGCTTTAGATTATTGTGATTTTGGAACTGTTTCTGCGGCAAGTGGAACCTGAATGCATCAGAAGAGATATAGGAGTGTCAAGTTGACAGTTTAAATTAGCAAATGGTTGAAACAACATATGGAGGGCCAAAAATAGGATAATCAGCCCTTCATGTCTGTTTCATTATTCAAAATATTGATATCGCTAAATTCTTCTAATGTGCTGTAATTTATTGTTGGTTTTGAATATCGTTGATAACTCAGTTCCACAGGTTTGAGCATACGAGTAAAGATGTCTTACTGCAATTATATAGGGCCTTGTTGCGACCCCTGCATAGGTATTTCCTTCTTTCCTTTCAAAATAAGACTATACTTGCTATAGAAGGAGTACAGTCCAAGCTGACCAAGTTAAGTCAAATTAAGTTTATTATCATTTGCACAACTAATGTGAAGTGTAGGTACAGTGAAAATATTGCTTACAGCAGCATCAAGGCACATTGACTCAGACAACAGTGAAATATAAATTATACAGAAATTGCACAAATTCTAAAAGTGAGTGCAAAGAAAAAGGCTGTACAAAAAAACAAGACATGGGTGCAAAACCCAATTAGAAATCAAGCCATGGTGCAAGAAGTGGTCCGTAGTGTTAAGTTGCCAAGGTAGCATTACGGTTGAGGGTCAGTTCAAGAACCTGATAATTACAGGAAAGTAATTGTTCCTGAACCTGGTGATGTGGAACTTCAAGCTACTGTACCTCCTGCCTCACAGTAGCAATGAGAAGAAGGCTGAAGGTGGTTTTCTTGATGATGAATGCTGAATTGTAGAGGTAATGCATCGTTAAGAAGCATTCGTGGCGGTGAGGGCTGTATCTGCGATGGACCAGGCTGAGTCCACCATTCTCTGCAGCCCATTGCATCCCTGTGCATTGGATGGTTCTTGGTGTAATTGTGTGTTATATGAGACGATCTGAAGTAGGCTTGGCCTATGTTTTTCAGAATTTTGGAGAATGAGAAGACCTTATTGAAATATTCAAAATACTTAAGAGCCTAACAGAGTAGACACAAGGAGAGTATTTTCCCTGATTAATGAACCTGATCTCAAAATAAGGGGTGATGAAAAATAATAAGATTTCAGGATATTAGTGGAATCAAGCAAGAGCATGTTATTGAAATGGAAGATCAGCTTAATCTTGTTTAATGGTGGAACCTACACAAGAGACTGAGCCGATTCCTGCTCATGATGTTTTGTTTTCTTGCATAAATAATTGACTTGTCATTGATAATGTATTGTGCAGTGTGAACTTTTACCTCTTGTCGCAGTTATTCTTGCATTTTTGTTAAAAATCTGTTCTGTGGCATACACTCTGAGACAGCAACCCATGTACCCATACATGCATGCTAACAATTTAATTTAATCAGTAATCACTGCAACACGTTCCATAATTAAATTAAAGGAATATACTATATCCAGTCATTAATAAATACAATGAAACATTTATTATTAGCAGCAGTGTAAACGGTTTTAAAATGTATGTGAAAATTTGCATCCATAAATTGGGTCATTCGTACATGCTCTTCATACAAGTTGTGAAAATATTCAAATATAATTAGAACTCTAATTGAAGTTGAAATCTGGATAACTCATTTCATGACTTGGGACATTTCCTTTGTATCTGTTCCACTGTTTTCCAGGTGCACCCTAACATGAAGGTGAGCAGAAAAATATTTCAACAGTTCAATGCATTTGTAAGGGTTGCGGTCAGCTGTTTGTGGACATCTAGAAACTTTGTGCAAGATATTCGCTTGATGAGTATTGGGATTGAGGACCATCTGTTGGAGCAAACAAAAATCCCAGATTCCAAGAGCAGCTTTACTATTGTTAATCATCCAGCATTCATGGGACATGCCATCAATTTTATCCAGAAGGTAAATACAAATTGAGAACTGAAGGCTTTAAAGGCAAAGAATTGAGAGAATCAATGCCAAAATATACCTGTATATCAATGAGCTTTATTCTGTTTGTTTTTGTGCAGCATCAGCATTATCTTGGAATAACCTTGTTTAGTTAGTTTTAAGGTTGTAAGAACCCTGAGTTAATCTAAAATTGGATCTGTACATGTGATTTTCTTCTTTCAATATGATTTTATGGGTTGGCTTGCTTGTTTTTTAAGTTTGATTGAGGGTAAATTTTGTAATCAGTTATTAGTGTTTTATAATTCCACAGGAGCAGTTAAAACTTGTGTTACTTCTATATTTCCACTAAATACAGCAATTGGGAGTCATTATCTCAATGTTTATGATTGAATTAAAACTGAATTGGTTTTTGTATCTGATTTTATATTGTATAATTCAGTAAGTTGGTTGGTAGAGATTGCAACATTGTCAATGTGAAACTTTTACTTGGGAGGCGGATAGTAACTTCACCCATGATAAATCCACTATTAAACTTTTTACAGGGTTGGCCGAATGGAAGGAAGCAATTACATGCAATACAGGTATGCTAATTAAAAGTTTCCTGGAATGTAGATGAGGAAATTAACTTTGTAATCCATCTGTGCCCTCAGATATAAAGATTTAGTTATGATACTTTTCATTTTTATATCAATAATGTATTCCACATTTCCAGATGTCTTTAAAGATATTTCTTCACTGCCCTGTCCTACTTGAGTATTTCTTTTTCTCCTCTAACTGCACTGTTCGGCCATTATTCAATCATCTCTTGTCACTATCTGTACCATCACCCCTCTGCATTTGTGTCAGGCAGCTGAAAAGCATGTGGTCATCCTTATGGACTCATTCTGCAAAGCAGTCATCCAACCTGCATTCGTTTTTCTGAATGCAGGAAAATACATTCACTGGAAAACTGAAATAAAAATAGAAGATGCTGGAAGTATTCTGCAAGACAGATAGTAGCATCTGTGGAGCGAGAAACAGTTAATATATTGGATCAATGACCTCTCATCAGAGCTTACATTTCATGTTCCGATTAAAACAAGACCAGAAGAGATATCCTTACTTCCCAGCTGACATTTGTCCCAATAATGAAAAGATTATTAAAATTCCCTTTTGATTTGTGGGATTTCACATAAATTAGAATCCTGCATTATAATTACACTTCATAAGTACTTTGGCTGCACTGTGACCGTGCAGGGACTTCTCAAGAATATGGAAGATTTAATTTAAAATTGATTTAGTTCATGTTTGCCTATACCCCATCTATTCACCCTTGCATCTATTGCTGTTTTCGTCCTTCAATTTTGCCTGAAAACTATAATTTTCCTCTTCATTATCCCTTATTTTAGTGGCCTTTTAAATCCCCTTTGCCTTCAGATGAATTTAAATGTTTAATATTGGTTTGCCTTTTATTTTCTGAGGATTTATTTAGCTGTGCCACATAAATTACTTGTTTTACCTTTTTGTTATTTATCTTTAAATAAATAACCTGTAAGTACCATAATTATATAGTGGAACATTATATCCAAGTGTTCCTATTTATCCAGTGACAGAACTACAAATGAAATACCTTTTGACTCTATAATTTGCATTGTTTTAAGGGAAAGGAGTGGAACTGGTACATGAAGTATCTATACAACCAAGGACTTAATGGACTTAAATACTTCCTTGAAGGCAGCACCCACCTATCGTCCAGCTCAGGACATTGAACTACAGGCTTTGCATGGCAAAGATCTTCAAATTGAGAGATATTTCAGCATTTCATTACACTTTGCTGTACATACTGGCTATCCAGTGACTTCTTAAATAATCATACGTGTAATGAGTTAGGCATCATAATAAACGGAAGTGTGATATTGGAATGAAAGATTCGGTAAATCTATATGTTAATCTAAACACAACAGCCTTGCGTGTCTGCTGTTAAGAAAGTCTATGTGTGCAGCGGTTATTATAGAGGCTAAAATGCACAGTCTTGCATTGAATTGTAAACTGTGATGATCCATCATTATTAAGAGGGACGAGAAAAGGGTGGACCCGTTGGGCCCAAACCTCTCCTGCATTGGTCTAGCACCCTCCCCTCCCCTACTCCCCACCTCCTTCCCCGCCTCTCCCCCCCCCCCCCCCCACCCACTCCATCCCCCTTTATCCTTGCCGTTTGCACCATTGCAAAGTCAAAATATCGTGAGTCGAAGCATCATAAGTTGGAAAGCCTCTATATTAGATCAACGGGCCCCAACTGCGCAGGCGTGGACTTGTTGGGTTCCCATTGTGACGTTGAACACGGAGATATTACGGTGCCGGTGTGGCTGATGGGCAGGGCAAGTGGAAAAGCGATTTATTAAAGTTAAAGAAGTGATTTATTAAAGTTTAAAAAGTGAATAACTTTTAAAATATAACAACCATTTGAACCACTGGCCAATGGTGAGCAAGATGGGCCTAAAATTGTTGCGCTATCGTGTACCGTTTTGGCTGTATTTCGGGTATGCACAAACAAGATGAGAGTTTTTATATATATATATATATATATATATATATCAAAGGCACAGCATCATATTGCCTAGAGTGTGAAACATTGTGTAATTTTGAAAATATGTATTTTGACAAAGTATATATTTATATTTGGAACGATGCATGTGAAAAATAGTAGAGACTGGTAGAAAGTGTTGAGTGAATGAGAATGCTACTGGATAAGATAATTATTCTGAGAGGACTTTAACTTTCTGACATATTGTGGTCATAATTAATTGAGCCACAGTCTCACAAGTAGATAGCTTTGGATTTATATTCTTCATCTGTTAGCATTGCCCTATTTTCCTTGAGGTGCATGAAGCGTGTTCTGAAATGAAATGCCACTGTGTCAAATAATGTTGGAATACAAGTAAAAAGAGCACAATTTTACTGCACCTGTCTCAGGAGAATCATCAGAGAGCCTGCTGAGCATATTATTAAATGTTTGTGGGAGAAGAAATTATGAATAAAATGATTTTATGGTGCTTTCCCCAATTGTGGTTACAATGCTTTTTTTTAAAAATTGATAACAAATATCAAAGTGTCTTCTAAATAATAAGTTTTATACTTGCGCAGGGAGTTATAAAAGCATTTTCTTTCAAAATTGTCATATTCAATAGAAATTTGTTTCTAAGAATTAAAGAAGCCTCTGAAACAGATCCCAAGAGCCTCTTCAAAAAATGCTGTTACCTCTGAAAACTTGAATTAAATCTGATATATTTTTAAACAACTCCATAAATAGATAAATGCAACTTAATTGTTTAAAGTCCTTTGAGCATATAAAAATGACTAGTGCAGGAATGCTTTTGCTTATTCTAACTGTTGTATCTGGGTTTTTGGTGGTTTTCAGTTTTAATAGGTAAGTTGACACATGTCTGCCATCATATGTCTTCACTAAGGAAGATACAAACAATCTCCCAGATGTTCTAGTGGCCAGAGATCCTAGGGTGACGGAGGAACTGAAGGAAATTCACATTAGGCAGGAAATGGTGTTGGGCAGACTGATGGGACTGAAGGCTGATAAATCCCCAGAGCCTGATGGTCTGCATCCCAGGGACGTAAAGCGGTGGTCTGACCATTCAGAGGCCATGCTGCAAGATGCACTGAGCGATGTCGATTGGAATATGTTCCAAGCAAGTTCCAGAGACGTCAGTGAGTTTGCGGAAGCGGTTACGGACTTCATTGCAACAATAGCCAATGATATTGCCCCACGGTAAGGTTTAGGATCTTTCCTAATCAAAAACCCTGGGTGGACAGGTCTATGCGCTGCTTTGAATGCTCGCACCGCTGCTTACAACTCCGGCCTGGCATCCGGCAATATGGACGACTACAAGGTAGAGTCCTACCAACTGCGAAGGGTGGTGGATGCAAAAAGGAGGGACAGGATGGAGTCGCAGATGGAGCAGCAGGACACCAGGCGCCTTTGGCAGGGGCTACGGACTATAACTAACTACCGGTGCAGCCCCCCCTCAACCGAAAGTGCCGGCACCTCCTTAGCTGATGACCTGAACTCTTTACGCACGGTTCGAGACAGGCAACATCACCCCTAGCTCGCTGTCTAAAAACAACATCGACAGTGCGCTGGCTAGCGAGGCTGGAGGGGGATCCAACGCCGAGGATGTGCACACATTCTCGGTGTCCGAGCACGACGTGAGGAGGGCTCTGACGTGTGTGAACACGAGGAAAGCTGGAGGTCCAGATGGTATAGCTGGGTGAGTACTAAAGTCTTGTGCTACTCAGCTTGCTCCAGGGCTCACCACAATATTTAATCTCTCCTTGGCCATGTCCGTGGTCCCTGCATGCTTCAAAAGATCCATTATTGTACCGGTGCCAAAGAATGCCTTTCCAGCTTGTTTGAATGACTACCGGTGGCCCTCACCTCGGTGGTCATGAAATGCTTCGAGGCTGATCAAGAAGCATATCTGTGCCTTCCTTCCTCGCAACATGGACCCACTGCAGTTCGCATACTGTCCAAACAGATCCACGGATGATGCGGTCTCCCAGGTTCTGCCTCTCATCTTGACAGCCAGAAGGGGAGCTATGTGAGGATGCTGTTCATTGACTTTAGTTCAGCTTTCAATACCATAGTCCCCACCAGACTTGCTGAGAAGCTGCTGGAACTGAGGCTTAACACTCCTCTGTGTGCCTGGGTCCTGGACTTTCTCACCGCCAGGCCCCAAGCGGTCAGGATGGGGAAACATACATCTAGCCCCCTCACCCTGAACACAGGATCCCCCCAGTGTCGCGTCCTTAGCCCCCTACTGTACTCCCTGTACACACATGACTGTGTGGCCAGGTTCAGATCAAATTCCATCATCACGTTTGCTGATGTCACTGGTGGTGGGCCGGATCTCTGACAACGATGAGAAGGCCTACCGGGAGGAGGTGGCTGATCTGGCACTCTGGTGTCGGGACAATAGCCTCCTCTTGAATGTCAAAAAAACTAAGGAGCTGATTGTGGACTTTAGAAGGGCTCAACATCCAAGGACGTACACGCCACTGGAAATAAATGGGTCTACAGTGGATAGGGTGAGCAGCTTTAAATACCTGGGAGTCCACATCAAAGAGGATCTGACATGGACAACACACATTGCTGCACTGGTGGGTAAGGCAAGGCAGTGCCTTTAACACCTCAGACAGCTGAGGAAATTCAGAGTGTCTCTGAGGATCCATCAATGCTTCTACTCTGGGGCTGTAGAAAGCATCATGTCCGGCAACATCACAGTCTGGTTTGGGAACAGCTCTGCCCAGGACAGGAAGGCCCTGCAGAGTAGTGCGTTTGGCTGAACGCACCATGGGAACTACACTCGCCCCCCCCTGCAGGACCGTTACATCAGGAGGTGCAGATCAAGAGCAAGCAAGATTATGGGGGACCCCTACCACCCCAGCAACGGACTGTTCCAGCTGCTACGGTCAGGCAAGCGCCTCCGCTGTCATGCTGTGAAAACGGAGAGGGTGAGACGGAGTTTCTTCCCAGAGGCCATCAGGACTGTTAACTATTATATCTCCAGGGACTAAAAAAAATTCTGTATTAATTTTAATTTTTATGCTGTAATTGTAATTTTTTGCACAATCCGCAGGCATTGCCACTTTTATTTCACTGTACATCTTGTATGTGTATGTGACAAATAAACTTGACTTGACTTAAGGAGGTGGCTCTAGAAATCATGTGATCATTTTCCAATGTTCTATAGATTCAGGATCAGTTCCTGTGGATTGGAGGGTAGCTAATGTTATCCCACTTTTTACGAAAAGAGGGAGAGAGAAAACTGGAAATTATAGACCAGTTAGTCTGACATCAGTGGTGGGGGTAGATGCTGGAGTCAATTATAAAAGACGAAATTGCTGAGCATTTGGATAACAGTAACAGGATCGTTCCGAGTCAGCATGGATTTACGAAGGGGAAATCATGCTTGACTAATCTTCTGGAATTTTTCGAGGATGTAACTAGGAAAATTGACAGGGGAGAGCCGGTGGGTGTAGTGTACCTTGACTTTCAGAAAGCCTTCAACAAGGTCCCACATAGGAGATTAGTGTGCAAAATTAGAGCACATGGTATTGGGGGTAGGGTACTGACATGGATAGAAAATTAGTTGGCAGACAGAAAGCAAAGAGTGGGGATAAATGGGACCCTTTCAGAATGGCAGGCAGTGACTAGTGCGGTACCGCAAGGCTCGGTGCTGGGACCGCAGCTATTTACAATATATATTAATGACTTGGATGAAGGGATTAAAAGTAATATTAGCAAATTTGCAGATGACACAAAGCTGGGTGGCAGTGTGAACTGTGAGGAAGATGCTATGAGGTTGCAGGGTGACTTGGACAGTCTGTGAGTGGGTGGATGCATGGCAGATGCAGTTCAATGTGGATAAGTGTGAGGTTAAGTGTAAGAATAGGAAGGCAGATTATTATCTGAATGGTGTCAAGTTAGGAAAAGGGGACGTACAACGAGATCTGGGTGTCCTAGTGCATCAGTCACTGAAAGGAAGCATGCAGGTACAGCAGGCAGTGAAGAAAGCCAATGGAATGTTGGCCTTCATAACGAGAGGAGTTGAGTATAGGAGCAAAGAGGTTCTTCTGCAGTTGTACAGGGCCCTAGTGAGACTACATGGAGTACTGTGTGCCGTTTTGGTCTCCAAATTTGAGGAAGGATATTCCTGTTATTGAGGGCGTGCAGCGTAGGTTTACTAGGTTAATTCCCGGAATGGCGGGACAGTCGTATGTTGAAAGACTGGAGCGACTAGGCTTGTATACACTGGAATTTAGAAGGATGAGAGAGGATCTTATTGAAACATATAAGATTTTTAAGGGGTTGGACACGTTAGAGGCAGGAAACATGTTCCCAATGTTGGGGGAGTCCAGAACCAGGGGCCACAGTTTAAGAATAAGGGGTAGGCCATTTAGAACGGAGATGAGGAAAAACGTTTTCAGTCAGAGTTGTAAATCTGGAATTCTCTGCCTCGGAAGGCAGTGGAGGCCAATTCTCTGAATGCTTTCAAGAGAGAGCTAGATAGAGCTTTTAAGGATAACTGAGTCAGGGGGTATGGGGAGTAGGCAGGAACGGGGTACTGATTGAGAATGATCAGCCATGATCACATTGAATGGTGGTGCTGGCTCGAATGGCCTAACCCTGCACCTATTGTCTATGACAGATATGAAGTATATTTGCCTGATAAAGGCTATGAAGATAGTTCCCACCATATGCACCCCTCCCAACCCTTCCAAATTTGGCGGAAAGTTTCCGCTTTCTTATTTCATTTCCGCCATTCTGATTTCGCCTCATATTTTTCCGCAAAACAGTCGGTGATTGCAATTTGTCAATTCGGCTGCTAGAGGTCGCGAGGGGTTCCTCGAGAAATCCCCCCGGCCTGGAAGTCTCCCCGAAAATGTGGCACGTAGGCTGGGCAGGGCAGCCAATCTCGGCCTCATCGGGACTTCCATGGCCGATCGGTGGGTTGAATTTGCAACCTGTGGCCGGGGCTCTGGAACTCCAGCCCAGCTGGAGCCAGCACATCTATCCCCATAGCAACTTCCTTGGCTAGCTGGATAAGCCAGCAAAGCTCTGGAACCAAGAGTGCCAGAAAATCAGTGGTGGAACTGTAATGAGTAAATATTAAATTTAAGTGCAAAATTATATAACTATATTAATTAATTAAGACGGGGTTAAAATATTAAACGCAGCAGAAAAGCCAATTACCACCTTTTTGGGCTGATTATCAATTAATGTGTAAATTTACTTCAACAAGTACGCATAGTCAAGTCGCATATATCAACTCTTTCTTCATAACTTAGCCATACATTTTATGACCATTGTTCCTTTAATTCAATACCAGGAGAATTGGGATGTGTAAGGAAAAAGCAAAATTAAAATAAAAAAAATAAAAAAATTCTTTGTGTTGCAAAAAGTATCTCTGTTCAATAACCTGTCTATAAATAGCAGAATATACTCATGATAGGCCTGACATTGTACATGTAGTCCAAGAACTGCAGACTGTCGTCTTTCCCACATGAATGTAGTGTAACGGGTATGCGCATTTGCATGCATATTTTATTTCGCTAAGAAGTTGCATTCCGTGCCATATTATGAATTTTTATGTAAAATTCTGAATTTTGGACATCAAAATTATGAATTTGTAAAATCAAATGTTGGAAGGTCTGCAAATGTACTATTTTCTATATGCAAAAAAAACTGAAAGGGAGCAAATTGATTGTTCCTTCTCTCCCCTGGGAGATATGGTTCAGTAATAGGAGGAGGAGGCCACATGAACACTCTGGCTACTTCTGCCCATGACATGATTGTGACTGATCTATGTTCAACTTCACCTTCACTCACTCGATCCCAACATTTTACAACTTCACTCGATCCCAATATTTCCTGAATTCTAATGTAGACACAAAATGCTGGAGTAAGCATCTCTGGAGAGAAGGAATGGGTGATGTTTTGGGTCGAGGCCCGATCTCTTGATTATATTTGCGTTATTCAGTATAGGAGTTGACATTCCAAAGATTCGCAGTCTACTGAATGAAGAAATTCCTCCTGTAATTAGTCCTCGAGATCTGATTTGCATATCTTGAAACTCTGACCCCAGTTCTGGACTTTTCAATCTAAGGGAAATGGTCTCTTGGCAGCTTTCCAAACAATCCCCCTCAGAATCTTTTGTGCTTTAGAGAAAAGTTTGGTTTATTTTCTTAATCCAGTGATCATATATCCATTGTGCTCCATATACCTAGGAATAAAATCTAACACAGAGAAAACACTAAAAATACTCAACAGATTAGAGAACGTGTGTCAAAACAGAATGAAACTTAATATTTCAGATGAATGCTTTTTCATCAAAATTGGATCAAAACCTTTGTTCAGTCTAGTTTTAGTTTAGTTTATTTATTGTCATACATACAGAGGTAAGTGAAAAGCTTTTTTGATAGGTTATGAGATGACATGAGAGATTTGGCCACATTGTGACAAATGCAATAATGATGTAATTGTAATTGGCATAACTTTTATTATGTACTAGAAAAGGGTGGACCTGTTGGGCCCAAACCTCTCCTGCATTGGTCTAGCACCGTCCCCTCCCCCACACCCACCCACTCCATCCCCCCTCCACCCCTCACACCCCCTCACCCAATCCTCCCCCTCACCCAATCCATCCCCCCTCAACCCCCCCATAAAACTCCCCCAAACCCCTCTTGCATTGGTCTCGCACCCTCCCCTCTCCTACACCCCCCTCCCCAACTCACCCACTCCATCTCCCCTCAACCCCCCTTATCCCCCCTCAACCCCCCTTATCCCCCCTCACTCACCCACTCCATCCCCCTCAACCCCCCCTTATCACCTCCCCCCTGCCAGTTGCTGCCATTTGTACCACAGCAAAGTCAAAATATCGTAAGCCGAAGCATCGTAAGTCGGGGAGCATCTGTGTAAGATCAACGGGCCCCAACTGCGCAGACACGGACCCGTTGGGTTACCATTTTGACGTTGAACACGGAGGTATTACTGCGCAGGCATGGCTGATGGGCAGGGCAAGTGGAAGAGGGATTTATTAAAGTTTAAAAAGTGAATAACTTTTAAAATATAACAACCATTTGAACTGCAGGCCAATGGTGAGTAAGGTGGGCCTATTGTGTACCGTTTTGGCTGTATTTCGGGTATAAATATATTTACGTACAAACAAATATACAAATATAAAAGATGAGAGTTTTAGTAAAGCGTGTGTGTGTGCGCGTTGGGGTAGTCCAGTGATTGTTCGAAGACGGGCGTATTACTGCGCAGGCACGGCTGACGGGCAGGGCAAGTGGAAGAAGGATTTATTAAAGTTTAAAACGTGAATCACTTTTAAAATATAACAACAATTTGAAGCGCAGGCCAATGGTGAGTAAGGTGGGCCTAAATTGTCGTGCTATCGTGTACCATTTTGGCTGCATTTTGCGTGTAAATATATTTATTTACAGACAAATTGGCGTTACAAAAGCATTGATTTTGAAATGGCAGAGCAGACTTGGGAGCTGGCTGAATGGCCCACTCCTCCTAATTCATGTGTTTGCATACTTTCCTTCCAAGTAAGTACTTCTAAGGCACAGTTATCTGGTGCTAAGCAGGGAACATAAACTTCTACAAAGAACAATGCGATAATAACCAGTCATACATGCAATTCAAGTAATTAAAGACTTGCGGTGACTTGCATTTAGAAGGAGTAAGAAATCTAATTTGGAAGTTGGAGGAGAGAATGCCCAGATTGTTCAGATGACTGTTATGCTATTTTAGAACAATCAGTTGATGTTTGGAATTAAATTGCAATCCAGTATCATTGAGTACATAGAACAAAGGAACAGGCCCTCCGGCCCATGATGTCTGTGCTGAATATGATGCCAAATAAATTAATCTCATCTACCTGCACATGATCCATATCCCCCATCCCCTGCATATCCATGCGCCTGTCTACAAGTTACTTCACCGCCATTATTGTATCTGTCTCCACTGCCGCAGCTCATTCCAGGCAACCACACATCTCTTTTCAACTTTCCCCCTCTCACCTTAAAGCCATTCCTCTTGTCTTTGACATTTCCACACTGGGGGAAAAAGGGTTCTGACTGTCTACCCGATCCATGTCTCTCAGAAGTGTATATACTTTGTATTAGATCTCCCTTCAACCCATGGCATTCCAGAGAAAATAATCCAAACCCCTCCTTGTACCCTGCATCCATGCTTGTTTTTGGCATGGCGCTATTGTTTTGCACATACTAAACTTTTTGTTTATTATGGTATTTACAGTACTATGTTTACATAAGACACAAAATGCTGGAATAACTCAGCGGGACAGGCAGCATCACTGGAGAGAAGAAATGGTGATGTTTCGGATTGAGACCCTTCAGACGTCACCCATTCCTTCTCTCCCGAGATGCTGTCTGTTCCACTGAGTTACTCCAGCATTTTGTGTCTTACCTTCGATTTAAACCAGCAGCTGCAGTTCTTTTCTACACACTATGTTGACATCTATATACTAAAACTCGTTTGTGTGTTCCTGAATTACAGCCAAAACGGTATACGATAGCGCGACAATTTTAGGCCCACCTTACTCACCGTCGTCCCTTTGGTGCTAATGGAAGAAGTTTCATTGAAATCGGTGTTATATATTTAAAGTTATTTACATTTTAAAGCTTAAATCTATCTCCTCGGGAGGGGGGGGGGAAGAGGGAGGATAAGGGGGGTGGAGGGGGAGGGGTGGAGGAGAGGGTGCTGCACCAATGCAGGAGAGGTTTGGGCCCAATGGGTCCACTTGGTCTAGTATCTGTAATATTCCTGCAAGTAAGAATTTAATTGTTTCATTTTTGGGACAGATGACAAAACTCTTGACTATCGATTAATTTATGATGTAAATTCTCTGCACTTTAATTTTTTTTCTCGTCGCTACAGGCAGCTGTCAAATTTAACTTGCCATTTGGGTATAACTTTGTTATTACATAAGATGCTAGTAATGCGATGTGTTCTTAATTGCTAATTTTATTCTTGCACTTTTTTTGCTTCATCTATTCAAGACCACTGTAAAATTAAAAATCAACAAGCAAAGGTTGGATTAATTCTGATAATATTGATACTAGAAGCAAGGATCTTCCTGAATGAATGCTGAAATGTAAAATATCTGTGACTGTGCATTATTTTTGAATAGTTGACATGTATGGGTTACAAAATGATACCCATAAATTTAACTTTGTTTTCTCAGTTAGGTAATGATTAGAAGAGTCAAGAACCAGAACCAGAACAATTAAATTCTTATTTGCTGCTGCTTTACAGGCACATTAAACACACCACAAAAATAAATATACAATATTTGTATAATATACATACCATATATAGCTGAAACTCCCACCTTTTCCCAACAAGCTCCTTCAAACCCAGGAATAAATTTAGCTCTTTTGCTGTCCCAAATGAAATCTGATCATTTGACTCAAATCCACAACTAGACTTTGGATCTGATGCAAACTACTGTCGCATGAGCCATCGAGAAAAGTTCAGAATAGCATTACAAAGGTATCTGACTGATCCTATTTCCATGCACAGAATGAAAATAACTACGAGTACTAATAAAATACTCTGAACTTTGCAAGATCCTGTCCACAAGTTACGAAAGATATGGAAACATCTCAAGCAGTATCATAATAGTTTAGTATGTGCACTGTATAGAAAATGGTATTCACAGTAACTATCAGCTGGACAAGAGCACATAAAGCAAAATCTTCTCTTGATAGTCTGGTTTAATATAGTCGTGCTGAGGCTCCCTCAGTTGTACTTTCTCCTTTTGGATATAATCTTGTTGAGTTATTTGACCTAGTTTTGAACTGAAACCACAAACGATTCTACTAGATTCAAGTGTATATTTTTTTTTTGTCATTCATTTTTAAGCTGTTATTTCCTGCTTCATATGTTTTAAAATAATTTATACATTTTCAAATCTAAAAATCTTTCAGTTAACTTCAGAGAATTTAGTGAGCAAAACAAAAGCAAAGTATTGTAGATGCTAAAAATCTGAAATGAAATAAAAATAGAAACAAACTATTTTTAATTTTATTTTGCATGCAGTAAGAGAACTTTAAAAAGAAAACAGTGTGTGAAGTTGAAAAGAGAGAGTATGTGTTTATTTATTTTTTACTTTTAAAATAAACTTTTTGACAACTTATTTAAATTTTATTAAAGCTCCCTAGGACCCTTGATACTCACAAAACTAATATGGTTGTACCTTAGTTTGGAAACCATTCACGTGAAAGGCATTTATACAGAGATTAATCTTTTTGAACTTTGGCACCAATGCCTCTTTGTACACACGCTCAGTTCTTCATTCATCTGCCTTTCCCTCCTCTGCTCTCAAGGGGTTTAGCAATTTGATTATACAAAGACAAATGTACTTATTCTTGGTACTTGGTGTATTTTGCAATGTAGATTGAAAAATGCATCCCTCTATATTTTTCCTTTGCATTCCCTCCCTGCCATTTCCCTGCTATATGTAAACCTCCAGCAAGCATGCATTTATCTTCTACCAACATTAAAGTAGCCAGACAACTGTGCAGTCACACAAACGTTCACGCTGGAAGTATGCCAAACTATCAAGAGAAGTATACATGTATCTATCACCAACATTAAAAGGAATCAGACAGCTGTACACTAAAGATATTCTGTGACACATAATTAATATCTCAGCCTGTTTTGAGGAATCAAGAGTGTAATTAATTAACTTCCAAAGAATAAGATGAGAGTTGAAGTAAATATGGGAGGAGTTCCAATTCAACTATACACTTTTTTTCTCTGAACTGCCTGTCAGCAAGATTTACACAATAAACATTTTGTTACGTTACAGCCTTATTTTAAAATGGATTAAATTCATTTTTTTATCATCAATCTACACACAATACCCCATAATAAAAAAGCAAAAACAGGTCTTTCGAAATTTTTGCAAAATAATTAAAAAGAAATAACTGAAATATCACATTTACATAAATATTCAGACCATTTGCTATGACACTCAAAATTGAGCTTACGTTCATCCTGTGTCCATTGATTAGCCTTGAGATGTTTCTACAACTTGTTTGGAGTCCACCAGTGGTAAATTAAATTGACTGGACATGATTTGGAAAGGCACACACCTGTCTATATAAGGTCCCATAGTTGACAGTGCATGTCAGAGCAAAAATCAAGCCATGAAAACGAAGGAATTGTCCATAGACCTCCGAGACAGGATTGTGTCGAGACACAGATCTGGGGAAGGGTATAAACCAATTTCTGCTGCATTGCAGGTCCCGAAGAACACAGTGGCCTCCGTCATTCTTAAATGGAAGAGCTTTTGAACCACCAGGACGCCCGGCCAAACTGAGCAATCGGGGAGAAGGGCCTTGGTCAGGGAGGTGACCAAGAACCTGATGGTTATTCTGACAGAGCTCCAGAGTGTCCCTGTGGAGATGGGAGAACCTTCCAGAAGGACAAAAATATAGCTGCAGCACTCCACCAATCGGCCTTTATGGTAGAGTGGCCAGATGGATGCTACTCCTCAGTAAAAGGCACATGACAGCCCACTTGGAGTTTGCCAAAAGGCACCTAAAGGACTCTCAGACCATGAGAAACAAGATTCTCTGGCCTGATGAAACCAAGATTGAACTCTTTGGCCTGAATGCCAAGCGTCACATCTGGAGGAAACCTGGCACCATACCTACGGTGAAGCGTGGAGGTGGCAGCATCATGCTGTGGGGATGTTTTTCAGCTGCAGGAACTGGGAGACTAGTCAGGATCAAGGGAAAGATGAACGGAGCAAAGTACAGAGCGACCCTTGATGAAAACCAGCTCCAGAGCATTCTGGACCTCAGACTGGGACGGAGGTTCACCTTCCAACAGGACAATGACCCGAAGCACACAGCCGCACAACACACGTAGGAATGGCTTCATGACAAGTCTGTGAATGACCTTGAGTGGCCCAGCCAGAGCCCGGACTTGAACCCGATCGAACATCTCTGGAAGGACCTGAAAATAGCTGTGGATCAATGCTCCCCATCCAACCTGACAGAGCTTGAGAGGATCTGCAGAGAAGAATGGTAGAAATTACCCAAATACAGGTGTGCCAAGCTTGTAGCGTCATACCCAAGAAGACTTGAGGCTGTAATCGCTGCCAAAGGTGCTGCAACCAAGTACTGAGTAAAGGATCTGAATACTTATGTAAATGTGATATTTCAGTTATTTTTTAATTACTTTGCAAAAATTTCTAAACACCTGTTTTTGTTTTTTTTATTATGGGGTGTTGTGTGTAGATTGATGATAAACAAATGAATTTAATCCATTTTAAAATAAGGCTGTAACGTAACAAAATGTGGAAAAAGTGAAGGGGTCTGAATACTTTCTGAATGCACTATAAACAACAACCACAGTGCCACTGTTTTTAAAACTTGATACATTAGCATCAAGACTAGAATAAAAACACATTCATCAGTTCTTCATAACAAAATAATCCCACAAATTATCCTATTAAAATACTTTGTGAAATAATGACCAAACATAAAACAGAACTATCTCAACAATTATGAACGTTAACTTGTGAATATACAAAAAAAAAGATAAAGTGGCGGTGTGCAGAATCACCTGACTCATACTCAAACACACAGTAGGGTTGTCATTTGTGATTCTGAGGCCTCTTCATATGGTGATGGCACTGCAAAGATAAGATTCATACAAAGAGTTCTGGAAAAATTGCCGCAGATTTGAGAGATATTAAAATATTCAAGAATTTGATGAAGATGGCCGGTATTTTGCAAAGGTGAAGGGGTAGTTTTAATTTTGAAGATAGTGGTGTTGACTGTTGAAGAACTGATAACGATATCAGCAACGTAAGCATTGAGGCAGGATGCTGAAATGACAAAATAGTTTAAAGAGACAGGAAAGGGAGCAAAAAGTGGGGTTTATGGCTAATGTCAACTAGGAGGGCATGAAGGAAAACAAAACGAGAAAAAAATTAGTTCTGTGCTCAGACACTAAATTTCTTAATAGAACTTAGAACTAGGACAAAAAGGAAGAGAGATAAGAACTATGCGAAGAATAAATACTTGCCAAATCTTGCAGGCCACGGCTGACTCATTCCTTTGTGCACATGGACAGGAACACCTGTGTTGCAAGGCTCTAGTGTTCAAATTCAACCAAACCAAGATATGTATGTGATCCACTTCATCATTATCAAAATGTCGTTGCACTAAATATAGGTCATCATTAGCAAAATTCAAAAGGTCAGCAATAGGTGATACAAGACTTGTCTCCAGATTTAACGTTGGAAAAGTAACAAGTATAGGATGGTGAATGAATACTGAAAGGTTAGGATAAGGATTTGGGGAAGCCAAGTGATATGAAAGTGGAATTCCCTGCCACAGAGGGCAGTGGAGGCCAAATCACTGGATGGATTTAAGAGAGAGTTAGATAGAGCTCTCGGGGCTAGTGGAATCAAGGGATATGTGGAGAAGGCAGGCACTGGTTACTGATTGTGGGTGATCAGCCATGATCACAATGAATGACGGTGCTGGTTCGAAGGGCCGAATAGCCTCCTCCTGCACCTATTTTCTATGTCTATGTTTCAATGAAAGGTGATGGGAGATATGAAAGGTGACATAATCACAGGGGAAAATAGTCCATGAGAAGTAACAAGAATGTGTTTATTTTAAAAAGTGGAAATACTATTAAAGGTATTAAATACTATTATCAGTCTGAAGAAGGGTCTCGACCCGAAACGTCACCCATTCCTTCTCTTCTGAGATGCTGCCTGACCTGCTGAGTTACTCCAGCATTTGTGAATAAATACCTTTGTTTTGTACCAGCATCTCTAATAAAGGGCTCAGATTCATAGTAGCAAACAAATTGTGCAAATGAATAGACATGGGAAACGCATGTTCTGCAACCCTGGCTAATTTATTCACTCCTTTATTTATTTTTGGGGATATGAGTATCACCAAGTACTCTGCATTTATTGCCAGTCTCTACTTGCCTTTGAGAAAATAACAATGAGTCATCTTTTTCAATCCCTGCAGTCTTTCTGGTAATGGAACTAGTGTGATACTTTTAGATAGAAAATGTCACGAGTTAGGCCCAGTGATCAACAGTGTCAAGAGTGAAGAGTATTTAATTGTCATATCCACATAAATGGATCAATGAAATTCTTACTGTGGCTAGGAATACTAGGAAGAAGCTGTTCCTGAACTTAGACGTCATGGTTTTCAGACTCCTATATTTTCTTCCTGATGGCAGGAGTGAAATATGGGTGTGGCCAGGGTGGTGTGGGTCCTTGATGATGCTGGCTGCGTATTTGAGGCAGTGGCAACTATAGATTCCTTTGATGGTGCGGAGGTCAGTACCCATGATGGGCCTGGGTGGTGTCCACGACTTTTTGTAATCTCCTTTGTTCTTGGGCATTTGAGTTGCCAAATAAGGCCGCGATGCAACCAGTCAATATGCTCTCTACCATACAACTGTAGAGGTTCAAGAGAGTATTTGTCGATATACTGAATCTCCTCAATCTTTTACGGTAGTAGTGGCATTGATGGACTTTCTTTATGATTGCATCAAGGACAGATCTGAAATATGTTTGCCCAAGAACTTGAAGTTGTTGACTCAGTCCACCACTGTCCCCATCAATGAAGACAGGTTCATGGATCCTCGCCTTCCAAGGCTCCTTGGTCTTACTGATGTTGAGCAAGGTTGTTGTTCTGGCATTATTAAAAAAGACGATCAATCTCTCTCCCTGTACTCTCCCTCATCATTAACCATAATTTATCCAACAAAAGTGGGATCATCTGCAAATTTAGAGGTGGAGCTGGAAATGTGTCTGGCTACACAGTCATGGGTATAAATGGAGTTGAGCAAGGTACTGAGCACACAGCCTTGAGGATATCGAGGATGAAATGTTATTGACAGTTTGTACTGATTGTGGTCTGTTGATGAAGAAGTTGAGGATCTCAGTGCGTAGGGATGCAAAAGGCCCAATTCCGTGAGCTGGGTAGCAAGTTTGGAGGGATGATGGCGTTGAATGCTGAGCTGTAGTTGATGAACAACAACATGGCACATGTGTTTTTATTGTCCACATCGTCTGGTGCAGAGTAGAGCTAGCGAGATCGCATCCCCTGTTGATCTATTGTGGTGGTAGGTAAATTGTAATAGGTTTAGGTTCATGCTAAGGTAGTTAATATACTCAATGTCAGAGTTTTTCATCAGCATGGACGTTAGTGCCAACGGTTGGTAGTCATTGAGGCATGTCACCTTACCCTAATGGGGTATTGGTATTATTGATGCCCTTTTATAGCAGGTGGGAACATCAGTAATGAAAGATTGATATCTGCAAAAGATCAAATGATACAACACTATATTTTTAAGTCAGACTGGCATGTGCCATAGATTTCAGAAGTGCTGCCAAAATAGGCCAGGCCACAAGTATAATATATTTAGTAGATGGTACACACTTCAACAATGGCAAATGTAAATTTTGATGCAATATTTAAAGTCACATTTATACAAAATATTATTTAACAGTCCTCATTTTAGTTCTTCATAGATTGTGTAACTGATCCTTATGACATTTTCTGACCACATCAGTTTAGAAACTCATAAAAGTAGGAAGCAATATCACAAAGTAATTGCTTCATCATCATGGGATGGAAAATCAATTCAAGAACAAAAGTAGAAAACTTCAACCTCTACCTCTTTAGAGGCAATCCAACTTTCTTGCAAAATCATGTCATCAGATCTGGTGCACGTGAGAGTCTGATGCTACAGTTTTTGTTCTCAGAGCTGCTTTCTTGTAGTAACTGATTTACCCTGTATAAGTAGCTTTCTGTGCTGATGGTCATCATCGTTGGAATTCATGGAAAATTGCAGGTCTGTAAATTCAGAATTAAAAATCCTCAACAATTATTAACTGTTATGCTGCAGTTCACATATGAACAACTGATCAGAAAACATTGACAAAACATATTACCGCATAAAGAATCAACATTGGAATCACAAATTCACCATACCAATATATATGGTAGACGATTTTAATTTGACCAAATATAAAGTTCCCACTCCAGCTATGGTAGCTTTCAATTGTTTCCTAATTAAGTACAAGATTATTTGTTCTTGCAATTATAAAGAGATAAAACTTGGAGTAGAATTGTCAGCTTCTGAAAGTATGGAAAGAAGGTAATTGATGTAGCTGAAGATGATTTGGCCTAGGTTGTTGTTCTGAAGAACCCCTGCAGTGATGTCCTGAGGCTGGACATCTAACTATCTCATGCCGACCATTCTACCTACCCCGGGAGTTCAGCTCGGTGATCATCACAGCCGTCTATGTCCCACCGCATGCGGACACCGACGTGGCACTGTCGACCCTACACGATGTGTTGTGTCAACACCAAATCAAGAACCCTGATGCGGCTGTGCTGGTGGCTGGAGACTTCAATAGGGGAAATCTCAAAAAGGTCATGCCCAACTTCTACCAACACATCACGTGTGTCACCAGGAGGGAAAGAACTTTTGACCACTGCTACACGCCGTTCAGGAAAGGCTACAAGGCCGTTTCTCTCCCTCCTTTTGGAAAATCTGACCACGCTGCCATTTTCCTGCTGCCGGAGTACAAACAACGGATAGTACGGGAAGCGACAGTGACGAGGGACGTAAAGCGGTGGGCTGACCATTCAGAGGCCATGCTGCAGGATGCACTGAGCGAAGTCGACTGGAACATGTTCCAAGCAAGTTCCAGAGACGTAAATGAGTTTGCGGAAGCGGTTACGGACTTCATTGCCACAATAGCCGATACCATCATCCCCACAGTAAGGGTCAGTATCTTCCCTAACCAAAAACCCTGGGTGGACAGGTCTATTCGCGTGGCCTTGAATGCTCGCACCACTGCTTACAACTCCGGCCTGGCATCCGGCAACATGGACGACTACAAGGGAGAGTCCTACCGACTGCGAAGGGCAGTGAAGGATGCAAAAAGGAGGTACCGGGACAAGATGGAGTCACAGATGGAGCAGCAGGACACCAGGCGCCTTTGGCAGGGGCTAAGGACTATAACCAGCTACAGGTCCAGCACCCCCTCAACCGGAAGTGCCGGCTCCTCCTTAGCTGATGACCTGAACTCTTTTTATGCACGGTTTGAGACGGGTAACACCACCAGCTCGCCGTCTAAAAACAGCACCGAAGGGGCGCTGGCTAGCGAGGCTGGAGGGGGATCCACCGCCGGGGATGTGCACACATTCTCGGTGTCCGAGCATGAGGTGAGGTGGGCTCTGACGCGTGTGAACACGAGGAAAGCTGGAGGCCCAGATGGTATATCTGGGCGAGTACTAAAGTCTTGTGCTACTCAGCTTGCTCCAGTGCTCACCACAATATTCAACCTCTCCTTGGCAAAGTCCGTGGTCCCTGCATGCTTCAAAAGATCCATCATTGTACCGGTGCCAAAGAATGCCTCTCCGGCATGTTTAAATGACTACCGACCGGTGGCCCTCACCTCGGTTGTCATGAAATGCTTTGAGAGGCTAGTCAAGAAGCACATCTGCGCCCTCCTTCCTCGCAACATGGACCCACTACAGTTCGCATACCGTCCGAACAGGTCCAAGGATGATGCGGTCTCCCAGGTTCTACACACCGCTCTCTCATCTGGACAGCCAGGGGGGCTATGTGAGGATGCTGTTCATTGACTTTAGTTCAGCATTCAACACAATAGTCCCCAGCAGACTGGTTGAGAAGCTGCTGGAACTGGGGCTTAGCACCCCTCTGTGTGCCTGGGTCCTGGACTTTCTCACTGCCAGGCCCCAAGTGGTCAGGATGGGGGAACACACATCTAGCTCCCTCACCCTGAACATAGGATTCCCCCCAGGGCTGCGTCCTTAGCCCCCTACTGTACTCCCTGTACACACATGACTGTGGGGCCAGGTTCAGCTCAAACTCCATCATCAAGTTTGCTGATGACACTGTGGTGGTGGGCCGGATCTCCAACAACGATGAGAAGGCCTACCGGGAGGAGGTGGCTGATCTGGCACTCTGGTGTCAGGACAATAGCCTCCTCTTGAATGTCACTAAAACAAAGGAGCTGATTGTGGACTTCAGAAGGGCTAAACATCCAAGGACGTACACGCCACTGGAGATAAATGGGTCGATTGTGGGTAGGGTGAGCAGTTTTAAATACTTGGGAGTCCGCATCGCAGAGGATCTGACGTGGGCAACGCACATTGCCGCACTGGTGGGTAAGGCTAAGCAGCGCCTTTACCACCTTAGACAACTGAGGAAATTCAGTGTCTCTGAAGATCCTTCATTGCTTCTACTCTGGGGCTGTCGAGAGCATCCTGTCCGGCAACATTACAGTCTGGTTTGGGAACAGCTCTGCCCAGGACAGGATGGCCCTGCAGAGAGTAGTGCGTTCGGCAGAACGCACCATGGGAACTACACTCATCCCCCTGCAGGACCTATACATCAGGAGGTGCAGATCCAGAGCAAGTAAGATCATGAGGGACCCCTGCCACCCCAGTAACGGACTGTTCCAGATGCTACGATCAGGCAAACGCCTCCGCTGTCACGCTGTGAAAACGGAGAGGATGAGACGGAGCTTCTTCCCACAGGCCATCAGGACTGTCAACTTTTATAACCCCAGAGACTAAATTTTTGTCGACACTAATAGTAACTTATTAACTTTATTTATATGCTGTAACTGTAATTCTTTTTGTGCACAACCCGCAGGCATTGCCACTTTCATTTCACTGCACATCGTGTATGTGTATGTGACAAATAAATTTGACTTGACTTGACTTGGGATGATTGTCCTCTGACAATCGCAACCACCTTCCTTTGTGCCTTATATGACTTCATACATCAATGTTTCCTCTATAATGCCGATTGACCAGTTTCACCAGAGCACCTAAAAACCATAAAATATTGTCTGGATATTCAGGGCAATCACTCTCACATCACATCTAGTATTTAGTTATTTGTTCCATGTTTGCCCAAGGCTGTTATTAGGTTTGGCAACAAGTGGTCCAGGTAAGACTCAAACTTAACACTAGTGAGTAATCACTACTTGATACCACCATTGAGGACAGATTCCATCACTTTGCTGATGATTAAGGGCAGACTGATTGGGTGACAGCTAACCAAATTGAATTTATCATACTCTATGTAAGCAGGGCATACTCAAAGATTTTTCCATGTTGTCAGGTAGATGCCAACATTGTAATTGTGCTGAAGCAGCTGGACTAGACGTGTAGCTTGTTCTGGAGCACAGATCTCAATACTACCGCAAGGGTGTTTGGTTGCTTCACCTTTGCTATCAGCAGTGCTCTCAGTTGTTTCTTGCTATCACAGGCAGTGAATTTTGTTCAGATTTTTGTTGAGATTGGGGAAGAAGCCAAGATGCCAGAGTATTGACAGGAACCATTTTAATTGGCACAGTATTGTGAATGCTTTAGCTTTATTCCATATAAGACTGCAGACATGAGGCTCTTCGATTGATCACAAGTAGTTCTTCATGAAGGTATGTAGGTTAATTGGCTGGGTAAATGTAAAAATTGTCCCTAGTGGGTGTAGGATAGTGTTGGTGTGCGGGGATCGCTGGGCGGCGCGGACTTGGTGGGCCGAAAAGGCCTGTTTCCGGCTGTATATATATGATATGATATGATATGATGATAAGTGTTAATTATGCTTAACAATTATGTCCCTTCGGAATACAAGATCTTTGGAAGGTTATGATGAGTGAGAAGGGTGTGGATTTGCTGACATGGTGAAAGGAGTGTCTGAATAAATACATGGGAGTGTCTTCTCTGACTCTGTGACTTTCATCTGGGGACAGGTTAAGAAGTAGAAACCAGATAGGGTGATGTGTTTGAATACATACATTGCCATGTTTTGTGCAGAGTGTAGGTTTGAGGTTACTGTGACTCAGAATGGGATGTTACCCCGAGTTTGCAGAGTAGGGTGCCAAGAAGCCCCAGTCATAGTAATTTTCCAGCAACATTGTGCAAATGTGGTCTAGGCTGGATTGGTGTGGCAGATTACCAAAGTAGGTGTCAGGTGACAAGTTTAAATGACTGTCTCCCTTGGCAACAAGAGAATCATAGAAAACAATGGGATGTTTTTTTAAAAATCGACAGTGACCGACAAGACATACAATGTCAGGTATTATAATGAAACTTCTTGGGTGGCCAGGAAAACAGCACAAAATGACTATGTGGACCCCTATGTTGATTAGAAATTATCCCCTCCCTGTTCCCTCTGCACCAAATGTAACAGCCTTGCAGGCTTCATCTGTTTATCAAGAATTGTGCAGTGAAAGACATATAAAAGAACCAAAGTTGAAAATGTGGTCCCCAATTGAGAATAAGAAACACAAGTGAAGCTCTACTCTAAAGCTCCACTGAGAAACTGACCATGCTCTGTGAAATTTTAAGATTTTGGGATTTACAAGTGTTTGAGCAAACTTCAGGCTGCAATAAAATGAGTCTAAGCATATCTGAACTTGCTAAGTTAATCCCAGTTTAATATGCATGATATTTAACACTTAAGTTATTCATGTGGTAAAAGAAATTAAGACACAGTTTGTATGAAAGTGTGTCCAATTGTTTGCCTATATTTTCCTTCTTGTGAAGGAAAAGGTTTAAAATGTATCTGCTGTTTGTTCAGTCACAGTCACAATTATATGGCAGGTCTCAACCTGAAATGTCAACTAATCATTTGCCTCCAGATACTGCTTGACCCACTAAGTTCCTCTAGCAGTTTCTCCTTTGTTCCAGATTACAGCATTTGCACTACTATTTAATATTAATTTGAACATTTATTGATGAGAAATGTAATTCAATTTCTGCTAATTTGAGAGCTATTTTTTGGATTACTTCACAATCTAACAAGTGGCTTTGTCAAGCTAGGAGCTTTAAACCTGAATGAAAATTATTAAATTAATGTATGTAGGTTAATTGGCTGGGTAAAATGTAAAAAAAAAAATTGTCCCTAGTGGGTGTAGGATAGTGTTAATGTACGGGGATCGCTGGGCGGCACGGACTTGGAGGGCCGAAAAGGCCTGTTTCCGGCTGTATATATATGATATGATATGATATGAATGTGACAGACTGAATAAAACAATTGCACAGACATTTCAGTGCCTTTGCAAAGTGATAAGTTGAACAAAAAATTGTGCTATCATTTCTTTAAAATGGTTCCTTTCCTCCAAGTGTTCACTAGCTGTGTGAAGTTCCACCTTATTGTTTTATCCTTTATTTAAGAAAATGACATTTAATTTCCTTCAGTTTTATTTGGTACTGGATCAAGTGGACCCGTTGGGCCCAAACCTCTCTTGCATTGGTGCAGCACCCTCTCCTCCCTCCCTCCCTCCTACCTCCCCTCCTCCCTCCCCTCCCTCTCCTCCCTCCCTCCCCTTCCCCCCACTCCATCCCCCTCAACCCCCTTATCCTTCCTCCTCCCCCCATCCCTCCATCCACCTCCCTCCACCCCTTCCTCCCTCCGAGATAGATTTAAACTTTTAAATGTGAATAACTTAAAAAATATAACACCGATTTCAATGAAACTTCTTCCATTAGGACCAAAGGTATGACGGTGAGTATGGTGGGCCTAAAATTGTCACGCAATAGTGTACCGTTTTGGCTGTAGTTCAGGGACAAACAAACAAACGAGAGTTTTCGTATATAGATTTTTCACTTACTTGAATCAAAGGCAGCTGACAAAGAATAGAAGCATGTTATGATTTTTATGTTTGTCATACTCTCTTTCTCTCATGTCTTGTTTTACCATTTAATTACCTTTTCTCTAAATGAATATCGGTTGGAATAAGAACCCGAATTCCACAATGGTCTTACGCATTTCTTATGTTGTAATCTCCAAATCCGGATATAGTATTTAGTATTTTGGGAAATAGTTTAGAAACAATTGTGGTGTCATCTGAAACATTGTCTTCCTTAGGTTAATAGAGATATTAATTTGAGTGTCAAATGCACAATTTGATTTTGTATCATTATTATTGACTTTGTGCAAGTTTTAAAAGTAACATAACTGAATGAATTTGTTGTAATATCACACTGGTGCCTCCTTGGTTGAAATGCTGCCAGTGTAGTTAGTCCTGGAGAGCTGGTAATTATTTCCACTGACAGTTCTTTTGTTCAAGTTGTTTAATTTTAAATGGATATTTTCCTGGCAGTGGCAAATTAAGCCACTTGGCTCCAAAGGAGAACCAAGATGGTATTATTTCTTCCTTTAAAGTAAGTATCAGTGGTTGTTGAACTGCAAGAGGCGGAAGCAGAAATCCAACAACTTTAAACGTGAGCTGCAGACCAATGACAGACTAAATAGGTCCAGGCTGTTTACCATTGTCAGGAATATAGCAAACAGCAAGAAAGTTATGCAACATGCAATCTAATGAACAAATCTTACTTCCAACATGAGGTAATTGCAGTGTGCATTTTCTCTGTATATCAAGGAATAAAAATGTAACTGGGTAAACAACCATACCAAGGCCTCATGTTCTAAAGGAGATCAGTCCTCATAACACAATCACACACAATTATATTCAGCAATTTAATAGTGTTCACCGATGGGTTTTGATTAATTTTAGATTTAACTCTCGCTGATACTGTCTGTTCAGCCAATTCCCCCTCTGCCTCCGCGTCTATGGAAAGTGTCAACTTTGAGCTGACCCAGACTTCACTCTGCTACACACATATACGTGGCGTCTACAGATAGCAGTTGGAAATGTAATTTTCCCTCATGGGTTCAGAAGGACAGAGACAATGATATTGCCCCATTACTCTCCCAAAACCAGCGTGGATGAGGAAATGGCTGAAACTTTCCTTGTCTGTATGCTCCAAAGACAAGAGCATCAATGTATACAGCAATTCTATGCCAAATCACAGACATACATATTGTGGCTGTCCAACTATAAAAATACATGACAATATACATCTACATATGGCAGTTTTAAGTTGCTAAAGACTAATTTAATACCAAGGTTTGATTGATGTATTCTTTTAAAACATTTGGTTAGTCTGATATGGTGCAAACATGGTGCAAGCAAATGAAAATATAGCTCGGCCTCTGAAAATTAGTTAAAATCGCATGTTGTAGAATGCTTTGGAGTTGTGAATGTCTTCATCTCTAACATGTTGCTTTACCAAATTCCTATTGGAACCACTGTAAAAGGACAATCAGTTATTAGGAACTCTGAAATAACTAATCAAAATTGCATAAGAAAATAACTGCAGATGCTGGTACAAATCGATTTATTCACAAAATGCTGGAGTAACTCAGCAGGTCAGGCAGCATCTCAGGAGAGAAGGAATGGGTGACGTTTCGGGTCGAGACCCTTCTTCAGACTGATGTCAGGGGGGCGGGACAAAGGAAGGATATAGGTGGAGACAGGAAGATAGAGGGAGATCTGGGAAGGAGGAGGTGAAGGGAGGGACAGAGGAGCTATCTAAAGTTGGAGAAGTCGACGTTCATACCACCGGGCTGCAAACTGCCCAGGCGAAATATGAGGTGCTGTTCCTCCAATTTCCAGTGGGCCTCACTATGGCACTGGAGGAGGCCCATGACAGAAAGGTCAGACTGGGAATGGGAGGGGGAGTTAAAGTGCTCAGCCACCGGGAGATCAGTTTTGTTAATGCGGACCGAGCGCAGGTGTTCAGCGAAGCGATCGCCGAGCCTGCGCTTGGTTTCGCCGATGTAAATAAGTTGGCATCTAGAGCAGCGGATGCAATAGATGAGGTTGGAGGAGGTGCAGGTGAACCTTTGTCTCACCTGGAAAGACTGTTTGGGTCCTTGGATGGAGTTGAGGGGGGAGGTAAAGGGACAGGTGTTGCATCTCGTGCGGTTACAGGGGAAAGTGCCCGGTGTTGGGGTGGTTTGGGTAGGAAGGGACGAGTGGACCAGGGAGTTACGGAGGGAACGGTCTCTGCGGAACGCAGAGAGGGGAGGGGATGGGAAGATATGGCCAGTGGTGGGGTCCCGTTGTAGGTGACGGAAATGTTGGTGGATGATATGTTGGATCCGCTGGCTGGTGGGGTGGAAGGTGAGAACGA
Organism: Rhinoraja longicauda; assembly: GCF_053455715.1. Classification (NCBI taxonomy): domain Eukaryota; kingdom Metazoa; phylum Chordata; class Chondrichthyes; order Rajiformes; family Arhynchobatidae; genus Rhinoraja; species Rhinoraja longicauda. The sequence continues at coordinate 33,384,255 of NC_135967.1, read as the reverse complement.
GGGGGATTCTGTCCTTGTTGCGAGTGGGGGGAGGGGGAGCAAGAGCGGAGCTGCGGGATGTAGAAGAGACCCTAGTGAGAGCCTCATCTATAATGGAGGAGGGGAAGCCCCGTTTTCTGAAGAACGAGGACATCTCGGAAGCCCTAGTGTGAAACACCTCATCCCGGGCGCAGATGCGGCGTAGACGGAGGAATTGGGAGTAGGGGATAGACTTTTTGCAGGGGACCGGGTGGGAAGAAGTGTAGTCCAGATAGCTGTGCGAGTCAGTGGGTTTATAGTAAATGTCCGTCACTACTCTGTCTCCTGTGATGGAGAAGGTGAGGTCCAGAAACGGGAGGGAGATGTCAGAGATAGTCCAGGTATATTTAAGGGCAGGATGGAAATTGGAGGTGAAGTGTATGAAGTCAAAATTGCATGTTCTTTTGTTTGCAATTCATTTTAGAGTTTTGAAATTTGGTGCAACGCAAGGAACTTAAAGCAAAACACTGCATTGTATAGTCCGTAGTTCAAGTATGATTGTCATTGTATAGAAAACAGCCTAAAGATGAAAGTTAACAAAACACTTTGCTTAAAATAGGCAATTATCATGTTGGGGACTTTGTTATTTTGGGGTTACATTTAATATCTGCTCTTAAGTGGCATTTGCTGAATTCTTTTGTGAATTATTAGATTTAGCAAATTGTAAATATATATATTTGGGTCAATTCTGATAGATCCTGTTAGCTGAGAAGGGGGAGGTTGCATGAGATTTAGTGAAAAGAATAATCTTTAATTGATCCTCATAAAATTTCTGCTTTTTGCTAATTAATTATATTTTTCACACAATTAAATAAAAACAAACTTTAGTTGCTGGATATATGAAACAAATACAGAAAGGCTGGAAATATTTTCCAGGTCAGACAGCATCTTTGGAAAGAGAAAAAGAGTTAACATATCACAATGAAGATCCTTAATTAGAACAAGGTTGGGCTACTTAGTTACGAATGCTGCATGGCTGGCTGAACATTTCCAGTATTTTGTTTCTCTTTCATGAGTTTAACAACAGGGTACATTAAATGTGCCGAGATTTCACAGGAAAGGAGCGAGAGAGAAAACGGGAGAGAGAAAAAGTGCCCCCCCCCCCCCGTTAAAAACCGTTAAAAAAGGAACGGGTAGAACAAGACCCGTGGAAGAAGAAGAACCAGGACAGATGGAAGCCTCTGCCACAGCCCAAACCTCAGCGTCGACTCAGGAAGAAACTTCCAAACGAGTCCGGAATCCACAGCCTAAAAAAATTGGTTTGGAAGAATTTCGTAGCGTTGTTGGTGAGGAGCTTTCAGGTATGAAGTCTCAAGTGACAAATATGACAGTTGAACTCCAAGAGATGAAAGCTGAATTAGTATCGCTTAAAGGAATGAAGGGGGAAATACTATCTATTATTAAGGATCAGTTGGCTAAATCAAAGGCTGAAATGTGTGTAATTATGAATGAACACATGGAGGAAGTAACCTCCAAGTTACAAAAGTTGGACTCTGATTTTTACGGTAAGGTGAACCACATCACTGCGTCAATAGAACAACATGATGAGGCTATATGTGAGTTGGAAACTTTAGCCGAGACGAGTGCTGAAACAACAAAAGCAGTATTGACGGAGACTCAGCGTTTATCTGATTTATTGATGAAATTAACTGAAAAATGTACTGACCTAGAGGGTCATTCTAAACGACAAAATTTAAGAATTCTTGGAGTTAAAGAAGGTAAAGAAAAAGATAAAAACCTTTGTGACTTTACTGCTGAGCTGTTACAAGAAGTTTTGAAAATTGATTCAAAGCCCTTGCTGGATCGAGCCCACAGAGCACTGAGAGCACGGCCAGGTGCTAACGCCACTCCAAGGCATTTGATTCTGAGGGTGCATAATGCTCACGTTTTAGAAGATATGCTGTCGAGAATTGCTAGTAACAGAGCTTTATCATTTCAAGGCGATGAGATTCGCATCTTCAGAGATTACCCTGCTGAGGTGGTCAAGAAAAGAGCACTGTTTAATGAGTCAAGATCTATTCTTAGGAAGATCCCAGCGCTCAGATTTGGTATGTTGTATCCAGCAAAACTTCGAGTTACCTACAATCAAACCGAATCCTTTTTTACTGACCACAATAAAGCACTGGAATTTGCTCGGGAGATCGAAAGGTCGCTGAAGGGTTGAATATGACTTCACGTCTTTATTAATTGGCAGACATCTGATTGGACTTTAAAATATTAAAACCTAAAGATTTAAGCTTAATGTATATACTATACGAATATTAACCGTAACTAATTACTATTAATCAAAAAACATATATATTTTTATTAATCATTACTAATAAGAAGTATAAGTAATATTTGATTTATGTAAACTTTACTTTGAACACTTAATTAATATACCTTAGACAGAAAAATCGATTTATTATAGACTAATTAGTTTCGGGCCTGCCCCATTTATCTCTCTTTTATAAAAATAAAATAAAAAAAACAACAACTTCGTTAAAATACGGAGCTAGTATTATTATTTTTTTACATCCCACAGAAGTCCTTAGATTTTTTGCCACCTTAGGGTGGCTAACACTAACTGCACTAATTGTAGTTGTAGTTTTAGTTGTTTCTTCTTTTTTCCTGCACTCTTTTAACCTTTTATATATTGATTTTTTTTTTAGATTCAATTTTTATTATTATGTCATTTTTCAGAATTTATATACCTTTGGGAGATATTTCCGGGAGACATTCTACGTAGTACAAAAGATCATCCACCCTTCATTCAAGAAAAATGTTGTAGTTCGGGTGCCAGGCCATTTGCTTTATTATAGACTATTTATCGGTTAAGATGCAAGATTCTATTAGGAAAACAGGGGGTAAAGGTATTACATTTTGTAGTTGGAATGTCAAGGGTATTAATGAACCAATTAAAAGAGGTAAAGTACTTTCACATTTAAAATCTATTGATACAGATATAATGTTCCTTCAGGAAACTCATCTCAAAAATGTAGCACATAATAGACTGAAAGGCAAATGGATTGATAAATTATTTCACTCATCATTTCCCTTTAAATCAAGAGGTGTTGCCATTTTAATTCGTAAGGGTATACCATTTATACATACTTCCTCTATAGTCGACATTGAAGGTAGATATGTTATATTAGTGGGAGAACTATATTCTACAAAATTGATATTGGTGAATGTCTATGCACCAAATTTTGATAATCTGTTATTTAAAAAATATATATTTAATACCATTCCAGAATTTGGACAATATAACTTGATAATTGGAGGAGATTTAAATTGTACATTAGATCCTTATTTGGATAGATCGTCAACTCAAAGGAAAACAAAATCCAAGTCGTGTGAATTATTAAACTCTTATATAAATAGTGCAAATATAAAAGATGTTTGGAGAATTGAAAACCCTTCAGGCCGAGAGTATTCATTTTATTCACCAGTGCATAAAACTTACTCAAGAATTGACTATTTCTTGGTGGACTCCAAACTTATTCCTTATACGTATAATTCAAAATATCATAATATTATTATATCCGATCATGCCCCTTTAACATTTAGGGTAAAACTCCAAGGAGTAACGGGGAAACAGACTAATTGGAGATTTAATCCTCAAATCTTAAATGAAAAAGCATGTTATGACTATCTTAAATCGCAATTTGAAACTTTTTTTTACGCAAATGACCTCCCTGAAACACCTGCGTCCCTGCTTTGGGAAACATTTAAAGCGTTTGTGAGAGGATGTATTATTGCCTTTCAAGCGTCTCAAAACAAGAAGAAGCGGGCTGAACAACATGACCTAGAAAGTCAGATAAAACAGTATGTAGGTTAATTGGCTGGGTAAATGTAAAAATTGTCCCTAGTGGGTGTAGGATAGTGTTAATGTACGGGGATTGCTGGGCGGCACGGACTTGGAGGGCCGAAAAGGCCTGTTTCCGGCTGTATATATATGATATGATATGATATGATAGTTAGACATAACAAATGCCATCGCTCCCTCTATTGAAATACATAATAAAATCGCAGCTCTCAAATATAAGTTAAATTATATTCTCTCAGCTCATATTTTAAGGCTTTTTCAATATACTAAACAAAAACATTTTGAATTTGGAGATAAACCACAGAAATTGCTAGCACGTCAACTCCGTAAATTAGAAGATGATTCTACAATTCATAAAATTAGATCAGAAAACGGAGATTTGCTTAAATTACCTAAGGATATTAATCAGAGATTTTTGCAATTTTATCAGTCATTATATTCATCAAAAATAACAGATAGCTCTGCGCAGATGCAAAACTTTTTGCAGGAATGTAACCTTCCTGGTTTGAATGTGTGATAGAAATTCACTGGGCGCAGAAATAACTATGAAAGACATTGAAGAGACCATTAAATCCATGAAAAATGGGAAGACTCCTGGCCCTGACGGCTTAAATAATGAATTTTATAAAAAAATTAGTGATTTGATCTCTCCACGTTTGCAAACTGTATATAGTCACGCCTTTAAACAACAGAGATTACCGCAAACTCTGACTGAATCAACAATAATCCTCATTCCTAAAAAAGATAAGGATTCTGAAGACCCTGGTTCGTATAGAGCGATAGCTCTTTTAAATACTGATCAGAAGATATTAGCGAAAATCTTAGCTCATAGATTAAGTCTAGTTATAGATAAATTGATACACCCCGATCAATCAGGCTTTATAGCCGAACGATATTCATTTTTCAATTTGAGACGCTTGTTCAATATAATATATTCAAATAGACTATTAAACGAAGATTTAGCAATCATCTCGCTAGATGCTGAAAAAGCATTTGATCAAGTAGAATGGCCCTATCTTTTCTCAGTGATGGAAAATTTTCAATTAGGTGAAAATTTTTGTTCATGGGTGAAACTTTTATATACATCCCCAACAGCTAGAATATTAACTAATCAAATGCTGTCATCCAAATTTCATTTATTTAGGGGTTGTAGACAAGGATGCCCACTATCCCCGCTTCTATTTGCCCTTATTATAGAACCACTTGCTGAGAGTATTAGATCAAATTCAGATATTCACGGCTATAACACTAAACATACAACCAATAAAATTTCTTTATATGCGGATGATGTATTAATATACATTACAAAGCCAGAAATTAGCATTCCGAATTTATTAAATCTCATAACTCAATTTGGTTCATTTTCAGGTTATAGAATTAACTGGTACAAAAGTGAAATTATGCCAATAATGGAGCATAATCCGGCCATACTTCAACAATTTCCTTTTAAAATTGCCTATGAAAAGTTTAAATATCTTGGAATTTATGTGACTAGGAAATATACTTCTTTATTTAAATTAAATTTTCCTCCTTTACTCACTAAATTACACAGAAATATCCAATTTGGAAAACACTTCCTATATCATTAGTTGGTCGTAGTAATGCTATAAAGATGATCTTTCTCCCACAGCTACTATACTTATTTCAAGCAATTCCGATCTATCTTCCAAAAAAGTTTTTTAAAAAAAATTGATTCAATTGTTACTAATTTTATTTGGGACTACAAGACTCATAGAATAAATAAAAGACATCTATGCAAGTCTAAAACTAATGGAGGAATTGCCTTATCTAACTTCTTATTTTATTATTGGGCAGTTAATATTAAAAATATAACCTGCTGGTTGGATGATTCTGATCAACAACCGGATTGGTTAAAGATGGAGAAAGAGGATTGTTTACCATTTGATATTGGTGCAATCCTCTTAGCTCCAATAAATTTAAATAAAAAAACATATGGAGGTAATCCCATTATACACAGTGTTATCCGTACCTGGAAACAATTAAATCTTACTTTAAAATTGAGTAAATTATCTGTTTTCCTTCCTATTGCGAATAACCCTTCTTTTAAACCGTCTGTCTTAGATAGAGGATTTGCTCAATGGAAAAGTTATGGAATTAAAAGGGTGGGAGATCTTTATCATAAGGGAACTTTTCTTTCTTTTCAGGATTTACAGCAGAAGTACGGATTACATGTTAATAATTATTTTAGATATTTACAACTTAGAGACTATGTAAAATTACACATGCAAGAATATAAGTTTAGAGGTCCAGAAACACTTGATGTATGCCTGAATCGACATTATAATTCAAATAAATTAATATCCTTTATTTATAATACTCTCCTAGACACTGACATTCCGTCATCAGAATCTTATAGACGAGCATGGGAGGACGAATTGAATCAACTCACAATGCAAGATATATGGGATGAAAGTTTACAACATATACACCAATGTTCATTAAATACTAGACATTCTTTAATACAATTTAAAATAATACATAGATTACATTATTCAAAGACGAAATTAAATAGGATTTTTCCTAGTATCTCTCCTATTTGTGATAAATGTCAATTTCAAGAAGCTAATTTAACTCATATTTTCGTAACTTGTATAAAAATGCAAAACTTCTGGTTGGAGATTTTTAAAATAGTTTCTAAAGTTATCAACAAGCAATAGGATATGGATCCAAAATTAATTATATTAGGATTATCAGAACATACTACAAACTTTACAACAAGTCAGGTACATTTTCTTGATTACAGTCTAATAACTGTGAAAAAATTAATACTTAAATTTTGGAAAAAAACAATAACCCCCACAATTAAAATGTGGACTACAGAAATGACAGAGACCCTGCATTTGGAAAAAATAAGATTTGCCTTAATTGACAAACTTGAGATTTTTTTTAAATATGGTCTCCATTTATTGAATTTTTAGAAAAGTAAATGGGTTTGGCACAGAACTAAAATAAAAATTTAAAATTAAAAGTTGAAACTTGAGTTAAGGGTTGGATGTACAACTGTGGTTATTGTCTCCCGGATCTACCCCCTTTAATTTTTATAGTTATATCTTTTTTTTAATCCTCTTATTCTCTCTTTCCAATAGTTTATAGTTTTTTTTTTTCCTTTCTTCTTTATTTTTTATTTTCTCTCTTTAAAAATTTTAAAATTGAAGCTATGTAAGAACTCTGTAACAAATGTGTCTTTGATTTCTATTTGTACATATGCTTTTCAAAAAAAAAAGAAAAAAAAAAAGAGGTTAACCCTTCCTCACGGAACTCCATGAAGGGTGTCACAATGGAGCACCATTGTCTCCATATCAAGAAACCAGTGAGCTAAAGGTCAGGATCTTCACCTTTGCTCAAGAGTCCTGGACTTCCACCCAATGATGTGGAGAAAGCCCAACAGTTGTTTTTGTTGTTTCAGGACTAGGTCATTATGCCTTGAATAAGGAGCACATCCATGTGTGGGCACTGAGATGAATGAAGGGAAAAGTCTTGCAAGTAAAAAACCATTCAACTGAAGAAAAAAAAAAAGGAAAAAAAAGGAAAAAAAGAAGAAGAAAAAAAGAAGGGAAAAAAAAAGAAGAAAAAAAAGAAAACGGGAAATTATAGACCAGTTAGCCTGACATCGGTGGTGGGGAAGATGCTGGAGTCAATTATTAAAGACGTAATAATGGCACATTTGGATAGTAGTAAATGGATTGGTCCAAGTCAGTATGGATTTATGAAGGGGAAATCCTGCTTGACTAATCTGAATTTTTTTGAGGATGTGACAAGTAAAATACCTGAAGGAGAGCCAGTGTATGTAGTGTATCTAGACTTTCAGAAAGCCTTTGATAAGGGCCCACATGCGAGGTTGGCGAGCAAAATTAGAGCACATGGTATTGGAGGTAGGGTATTGACATGGATAGGGAATTGGTTGGCAGACAGGAAGCAAAGAGTAGGAATAAACGGGCCCTTTTCAGAATGGCAAGCAGTGGCAAGTGGAGTGCCGCAAGCCTCGGTGCTGGGGCCATAACTATTTACAATATATACTAATGATTTGGATGATGGAATTAGAAGTAACACTAGCAAGTTTGCAGATGACACAAAGCTGGGTGGCAGTGTGAACTGCGAAGATGATGTTAGGAGGTTGCAGGCTGACTTGGACAGGTTGAGTGAGTGGGCAGATGCATGGCAGATGCAGTATAATGTAGATAAATGTGAGGTTATCCACTTTGGTGGCAAAAACAAGGAGGCAGATTATTATCTCAATGGTGTCAGATTAGGTAAAGGGGAAGTGCAATGAGACCTTGGTGTCCTTGTACACCAGTCACAGAAAGTAAGCGTGCAGGTACAGCAGGCAGTGAAGAAAGCTAATGGCATGTTGGCTTTCATAACGAGAGGATTTGAGTTTCGGAGCAAGGAGGTCCTTCTGCAGTTGTATCGGGCCCTGGTGAGACCACATCTGGAGTATTGTGTGCAGTTTTGGTCTCCTAATTTGAGGAAGGACGTCCTTGCTCTTGAGACAGTGCAGTGTAGGTTCACGAGGTTAATCCGTGGGATGGAGGGACTGTCATATGAGGAAAAATTAGAAAGACTGGGCTTGTATTCACTGGAGTTTAGAAGGATGAGAGGGGATCTTGTATAGACATATAAAATTATAAATGGGCTGGACAAGCTAGATGCAGGAAAAATGTTCCCAATGTTGGGGAAGTCCAGAACCAGGGGCCAAAGTCTAAGTATAAAGGGGAGGCCATTTAAAACAGGTGAGAAGAAACTCTTTCACCCAGAGAGTTGTAAATTTGTGGAATTCTCTGCCAATTCACTGGATGAATTTAAAAGAGAATTCGATAGAGCTCGAGGGGCTAGTTGAATCAAGGGATATGGAGAGAAGGCAGGTACAAGTCACTGATTGTGGATGATCAGCCATGATCACAATGAATGGGCCAAATGGCCTCCTGCACCTATTTTCTATGTTTCTATGTCTTCCATGGGGAGAAATGATCAGATGGGCAGAGAAAAAGATTCAAGGATGTGCTCAAAGCCTCCTTGAAGAAATGTAACATCCCCACTGATTCCTGAGAAAATCTGACCAGTTACTGCTTAAGTAGAGAAGCAGCACTCAGCATGGTATAGGAGCACTAGAAGTCAATAGACAATAGGTACAGGAGGAGGCCATTCAGCCCTTCGAGCCAGCACCACCATGCAATGTGATCATGGCTGATCATTCTCAATCAGTACCCCGTTCCTGCCTTCTCCCCATACCCCCTGACTCCACTATCCTTAAGAGCTCTATCTAAGTCGTGAACACAACGAGCAGACCACATAAAATATATACTCGTCCCTACCTGTCCAATCTATGGAAGAGTCTAGCTAGCCCATTACTGGCCTCATTCATCACCTCAGAACACACAAACCACAATGGAGGCGTTATTCTCGGTTACCTTGAACTGGTTGGAGAATCTTCAGCCTGCGTTGAACCAATGAAAACAAACATTAGCGTGGACTAACAGACACCAGGTCCCACCCACCCCGCTGAATCTTGTCTACCAATTGCTGCCCGACGGCTCCGTGGCCACAGACTGTGGACGGTGCTAAAAGTTGAGTCTGCAGAAGCGAGATAAAAATAAACTCTTGGCTTGTACCCAGACAGATGAAGAAAGAGAGCGTCAGCTATGAACGGCCAGACTGACGCGGCACAGCAGGTTTGAGCAGAAAAGAAAACTTGAGGGCGTCCTTTCTGGTACTTTAAACTGTCCTAGTTAAATCCAGAGGCGGGGTTTAGCAACCTTTGCATTACAAAACCAGAAGCTAAAGCAAACGCCCCCTCCGTTAGGGCGAGTGTCTACAGTTACCTCAGGGGAATAGTTTGGTGCCGACGGGTTCCTTGCTGGAAGGGAAGGTGGGATTTTGTGGAGGTGGCGGCGGGTCGATGGCGGTTCCTGCCCCTCGCTGTGGGTAAGTGAGACTCTGGAAGAGAGTGGCGACTTCAGCGAGCCGGAGACACGTGTTTTGTAAACACGGGGAGTGTCTCTGGCCACAAAAAAACAGGTTTTTATAAACCAGGTTTGCCTCGCAACGTCAACCAGTGAAAGGGATATTTTCAATGAGCTCCAATCCAGGATCTCTGGTCGCCTCAAATGGATGAACTCACTTTTAAAGAACGTCGTCGCTGTTGTACTTGGGAAACGTGACAATTATAACCGCTCACAAACAAGCTGAGAGTAACAGGTAAACTTTTTTAAAATTCTGGCTGAACGTTTTTCGGTCTGAAGAAGGACCACCCATTCCCCTTTTCTCCAGAGATACTGTATCCATGTCCCACTGTTACTCCAGCAATTCGTGTGTCTGTCTTCGGTGTAAACCAGCACCTGTAGTTCCTTTCCATACAAACTTTTTTATTGGCCAGTTGGAGCGCAGGTAACTAAAGATATGTTCAATATGGTTACATGATTCACAAATCAGGCACGAACTTGAAATGTGATCAACACTGGAGCTCTGTGTAGCGAAATGTTTCCCGAGCGACGTCAGACTTCTGTCCCAACACAGCTCCGAACATCACAGCGCGACACGCCTTGTGTTAACCCAAACTAGTTTTATTTTCATTGTGTTTTCAGATTCCGTCTTAGTTTCACCCCTCCCTTTCTCTGCAGACTGCGTCAAGCTTTATTCCCCAAACTAATGGGCTCCTTCATGCTTGGGCATTTCGCACATCCTTGGAATTAATTATCTGCAGCTGTGCCTTCAGCTACCAGAGTGTCAATAGTTGGAATTCCGCCTTAAGCTCTCTCCCTCCTCCCTTTATTTTCTTGCTATAAGCTACCCCCTTGTACAATTTTTGATCGCTGTCATCTGCACTAATATTAGCTCAACATTTTTGTTTGGTGTGATGATGCTGCAGAGAATTGCATAAGATGTGTTGGTACACACAATAATGGACTGAACTGTATGGTGAATATTGTGCAATCACTCTTGAACATCCGCACATCTGCTTTTGTGGTGGAGCGGTAATTGATGAAAGAGTTGAATTTCTGTCAAGAACACAGTTTTGAGGGACTGAATTCCTGGTGTTGACATCAGTGACCATGAACTAGTTTGGCCTTTTTTTAATGTTTGTGCTAGTAAACATTTGAACGTTTTTTCTCCATGGTTCTTATTGACCTCGGTTTTGCCATGACTTCTTGCTGCCAGGTTTGGACAAGGCCAATCACTTTCACCTCATCTCTGAAATTTAGCTTGCTTGTCCATTTTTGGATCAAGACCCTAATGAAGTCAGGAACCAGGTAGTAATCAAACAGAATGCGAGTGACCAGTTATTTGGTGATGACTTGATGACTCGCGTCACTTTGCACATCCTTGGAATTAATTATCATTAGCGGTGCTTTTAGCTACCAGGGTGCCAATTGTTGGAATTCCGTCTCTGATCCTGAGTTATGATATGATAGAACTTTATTTCTCCCAGGTCTGCCAACAGTCATAAAACACAACAAGTTACATGAAACATGAAATTAAAGTGACAAGTGGAATGTCCAGGTTTGAGGATGTACAAAAATTGGGAAGGGTGGGGGGAGGTGAGTCAGTTTACACCACGACAGAAGGGGGAGTAGTAGTACAGTTTGATAGCCCAAGGAAATAGGATCTCCTGTGGTGTTTTGTACTGCATCTTGGTGGAACCAGTCTGTTGCCGAAGGTGCTCCTCAGGTTGACCAGTGTGTCATAGAGGGGGTGAGCTGCATTGTCCATGATGCCCTGCAGTTTGAGGAGCATCCTGCCCTCCAAAACCACCTCCAATGAATCCAACTCCACTCCCAGGACGGAGCCTACCTTCCTGAATGAGCTTGTTGATTCCGTTGGCGTCCGCGGCCTTCGCCCTGCTACCCCAACACACAACAGCGTAGAAGATGGATTGGATTAGTCCTGCATTTTTGGACAGATTGTACCTGGGCATAGTTTTCCACATTATCCTGATGATGTCATATTCAAGGCACACTGGAACGGAGCACACTAGATGCTTAGTTAGTTTTGGAATGCAAACATTTAGCACTGGGTAGCTGCAGAGAGAAATATAACAAAGAAACAAACCATTCAACCCACAAATGTCAGCTGAAAATCAATCATTAATTTTATTCTTTTCAAATTCCCTCCAATTTCTTATCACTGATCTATACATTAGGGGTAATTTACACTGGCCAACTAACCTACTAACTGTGTAGGAAAAATAACTGCAGATGCTGGTTTAAATCGAAGGTAGACACAAAATGCTGGAGTAACTCAGTGGGTCAGGCAGCCTCTCTGGAGAGAAGGAATGGGTGATGTTTCGGGTCGAGACCATTCTTCAGATTGATGTCATGGGTGTGGGGCGGGACAAAATTAGGATGTAGTCGGAGACAGGAAGGCTAGTGGGAGAACTGGGAAGGGGGAGAGGATAGAGAGGGAAAGCAGGGACTATCTGAAGTTAGAGAAGTCAATGTTCATACCGCTAGGGTGTAAACTACCCAAGTGAAATATGAGGTGCTGTTCCTCCAATTTGCGCTGGGCCTCACTCTGACAATGGAGGAGGCCCAGGACAGAAAGGTCAGATTGGGAATGGGATGGGGAGTTGAATTGCTGAGTCACTGGGAGATTAGGTTGGTTAAGATGGACTGAGTGGAGGTGTTCAGCGAAATGATCGCCGTGCCGGCGCTTGGTCTCGCCGATGTAGAGAAGTTGACATCTAGAACAGCAGATGCAGTTGTAATGGAGGTAGAGTTCGGGGATGGGGCCAGTGTACGCCTGGAACAGGGATTGTTTGACGTACCCTACAAAGGGGCAGGCATAGCTAGGGCCCATGCGAGTGCCCATAGCTACGCCTTGGATTTGGAGGAAGTGGGAGGAATCAAAGGAGAAGTTGTTGACGGTAAGGACGAGCTCTGCTAGATGGAGAAGAGTATTGGTAGATAACTGCATGTTTGTCGGTTGTGGGAGGAAAACGGAGCACGTCCTGCGTACGTCCTGAGAAATAATTGAGATCTATGTGGAAGAAATTTGTATTGTGGTGAGATTGTCCTGCTGGGTGCAGTGTAGTTTTACTTGATGGCAATTCAATTACTGGTCACATTGAAAGGGCTGCAAACTATTGGCCTAGTTTGGAGTAAATCCACACCATGGTACTGCACCTGAGAGAGCATTGGAAGAATGATTGTGGAAATCAGAAGATGGAAGGCAAAGAAAAGTCTTATCTCCTCCTCCGTTCCTCTCCCGCGGTCAGGCAGTCAAACTGCTGCCTCGAGGCGATCGAGGCTCCCGACTCCCGAAGCCCCCGCCGGGCGATTCCCTCCACAGATGCTGCTGAGTTCCTCCAGCAGTTGTTTTGTAAAATCAGCTCATGGAGTTCAAATACTGATACTTTACTTTGTTGTGACCTGTTTTAATTTAAAATGATCCAGTTTTACTTGTTATTTTTTACGATATGTTTCAAATAACTATTTATTTTGACAATGATGAGATGGAGTATTGGCTGTAGATAGAGAGCTTAGTAGCACGATGTCAAGATAACAACTTCTACGTCAATGTCAGAAAAATGAAAGAGCTGATGATCAACTGCAGGAAGCAGGGTGGAGTACATAGCCCCAGTCTGCATCGTTTGTGTTGATGGGGAGATCGTTGAGAGCACCGAGTTCCTAGGTGTAAATATCACCAATAATTTGCCCTGTTCTGAGCATGCTACAAAAGCTTTTTACTGGGTACACATGACAAAAACTAAACTCAATTCCCTATTTACTAATCCACCTCATTGACTTATTTTTATCTGCACGATCTCTGTAGCTGTAACACCATATTCTGCACTTTAAAAAAAAATTCAGAGATGGGGTTTTTGAATAGCAAGATCTGTTATGGTGTGAATGGCTTGTCTTCGGTCAACATTTCTGTGAAATGTTAGTAAACTTGAGAGCTGTACTCTGAGTTTCTTGTCATATCTTTGTGTTCTTAATGGTCTGTCTTTTACACAATTGTTTAATATATTCCTGATAAAAGAAAATAAACTGTTTGATATTGGTCGAAAGCGCGAAAACCACCACTGATAATAACAGCAAGTTGTTTAACATTTTATAAACTCTCCCGCTCCTTTGGCTTAAACAGCCTTGTAAAATAGCAGATAGTGTCGTTGAATACATGTTGAAGAAAATAGCATACACCTTTGAATGTATTAGGCATGCTTTTGCCATTGGCAGTAATCTCCAGTACTACATGTTTTAAATATACAACAAAATCTAAATTGGGGTAAATCCAGGGCAATGTGTGAATTCATTTTGATGATAACTTTAAGTGAAACTTGCTGCATTTGGAATTCACACACCCTTGGGATTACCACATGACTTTAACTCAATGAGTGATGCACGTTCCGATTTATTGGTTCTTGTGAAGCTGTATAAATATGTTTGAATTTAACTGGACTTTGTTTAAAATGGGCTCAAATGTCAGTAAGACTGGAGTTGTTGCTGCCACCAGCCAGCTTTGTTTTCTACGTTAGTATAAAAGTAGCAGGCGGGGACTGTGTTATTTAAATGTCATAGCTGGCAGGATAACATAGATTTATTTAGGAAAGAACATTTCCTTACTTGAAATATGATTGGATTTCCTTAATTGGATAAATCTTAAATAATTGAGCACAATCCTTATTTTATTTTGTCCCTGTAGTGAACAAGAAGTTGTTAGACACAAGGCAAGAATTTTGGATTCTGTCTGGTCTTCGAATTCTGGCTAATTCATCACACAGACCATCTGTTAAATGTGATTATGTGAATCATATACAACATGCAAAACTATGAAGGCTATCACTGTAGCCACCAGCAGTCCTTATTAGGGCAATGCATTCATCAAATACTCTTGTGTGTTCCCCCTGCTATCTTTGTCCCACTGTTGACAGAGTGCATTTAACTTGCTCCAGCCCAGAAATCCTTTTCAAAATGGTTCACCTATAAGATGTTCCTTTGACCAAGCTTTCGGGAACTTAGTTTTGCACTTCCTTTAGATCAGCGGCCTCCAGACTTTTCAGCATGAGGGCCACATTATATATTTGGCACATTTTTGCAGGCCGTAGGAAAAAATAAAGCGTGAGTTTTATAAATTTAATGAACTCAAAAAAGTTTAGACTAGGTTACGTTAGATTAGATCAGGAAAAGTTAAACTAGGTTGGGTTAGATTAGGTTAGTTTACATTAGGTTTATATGGCAACAAATAAATAATATTCACTTTTTAAAAAGAGCTTGAAATATTGGAATATATATATACGGTAGGTATACAATTATTTATAAAACAGAAAAAATACAGTGACCACCACTGAGGGGGAGAGTGGGGGAAGGGGGGGAAGAGAGAGTGTGGGGGGGGGAAAGAGAGAGTGTGGGGGGGGGGGGGGGGGGAGAGAGAGTGGCGGAGGGGGGAAGAGAGAGATAACAGAAATATCACAGAATGTGCCTATGATCTCCTGAATTCAGTTCCCATATGTATGTTTAAAGTGCCATATATAATGTGGTCCATCGTGGAAATGAACCTGATGGAGAGTGACTGACTACCCAATCTATGCCCCTCGTAATTTTATATCTGCTATCAGGTTAACCCTTGGCCTCCAAAGCTTGGAGAATAATAATAATATTCATTTATTGTCATTGCAACGAGTACAACGAAATTAAAAAATAGCCAATCCTGACAGCTAACAATCACTGCTTGTATCTAATATTCTTTAATTCGGGCAACGTCCAGGTGAATCTTTACAGTGGTCACATCCTTCCTGCAACAGAGACCAGATCTGCACACAAAACTCCAAATGTGGCCTATCTAAGTTGTATACAACTACAAAATTACGTCCCACCTTTTATATACAACACCTCGACCAATGAGGAATAGTTTCGACCTGAAACGTCACTCATTCGTTCTCTCCAGAGATGCTGCCTGACCTCCTGAGTTACTCCTGCATTTTGTGACTAACTTCGACCAATGAAGGCGGCTGCATCTTCGTTACCATCCAATCTACTACAGCAGCACAAAATCCCTCTGTACATCTTGCTATTTATTTTCCTCTTACATTTGACCTGGCAAAGTGCAATGCCTCACACTTGAATGGATTAAACTACATCTGCCATTTCTTTGTCCATATATTCTTAAAGAGAAGGTATTAAAGTTGCAATGTAAACACGTTGTTGTTGTTCACACTGAATGAATGAATGAATACTTTACTGTCACATGTGACAAGTCACAGTGAATTTCTTTGCTTGCATACCCACTCACGCCCCCCCCCCCGCCCTCTCACAGCGCCCCCCCCCCCCAATGCCGGGTCTCCATTGTCCTCCCCCTCCCTCACGGCGGTCCATGTGGGTCCCCATTGTCCTCCCCCCTCCCTCACGGCGGTCCATGTGGGTCCCCGTTGTCCATTGTCCTCCCCCTCCCTCACGGCGGTCCATGTGATGAATGTTATTTGAGTGTCACGGTGAATTTGATGTACTGATGTATTGAATCTGATGATTGTAATTAAAATAGAATATTTTTAACTGGTTACTCTAATTTGCATGTAAATTTTACTTTGAATAATAATCACAAACTTGGGAAAAACTCGAGCTAAAAGTGAAAAATCAAGGAAGAAATATTTGTTAAAGTTTTAAATTCCCTGTAAAGTGTTTGTGTTATTCAACATATTAAGATATGGTCTTTTTCTGACTTTATTTTGTTGAGAAATTAGAGATCCAAATATCAATTATTAGGAAAGATTTTTTTGTAACCCTTTGTAGTTTGCAGATGAGAAATAATCTTTCTTACATGCTATATGCACCTTCCGAATGAGTCATTTTATATGCCAAGCTCATTTATTTATTGAGCTCCATCAAATTAAGAGATATTTCAGGATGATGCTTCCTTTTAAGTTAAATAATTTGCTAAACCAGCGTTGTAGGCCTGGATGTTATCCACAGCAGCTAATTCTTCCAGTTGCTGTGCAGTAATGATTAAGAAGCTACACTTGGTTCAAATATAGTTTTTGAAAGAAGTATTTCAAAATAAAATAATCTAGAATGATTGCCTTCTGAAGGGGGGAAGTTGTGAAGTATTGCTGATGAAATCCAGCCAGTTTGCTCAGTACATCCTGTAGATAATACATACCGAAACGGCGGCATCTTGAAGGAATAGGCAGTGGATGTTTAATCCAGTGGATAGTACTACTTCAGTGCTGTTGCTAGGCAACTATGTTGAAGGCTGCTTTAATATCACAGAACGTGCCTATAATCTCCTGAATTCAGTTCAGGAATATGTTCGAAGTAAGATATCTAATGTGGTCCATCGGTGAATGAACCTGATGGAGTTCATTCTGAACATTGAAGTGTAGTTTACTGATAGAAAACATAGAAAATAGGTGCAAGTGGAGGCCATTTGGCCCTTCGAGCCAGCACCGCCATTCAATGTGATCATGGCTGATCATCCGCAATCAGTAACCTGTGCCTGCCTTCTCCCCATTTCCCGTGATTCCACTAGCCCCTAGAGCTCTATCTAACTCTCTTTTAAATTCATCCAGTGAATTAGCCTCCATTAACAGTAGAGCAGTGCAATGGTATAATATGGATAACATTTCTAATAACCTAGTAGAGACATAATAGGAAAAACAGCCTCTTTTACTATAAGATTTTGTTTTCTCTAACTTGCATTTAGATGGTACCTTTTTAATAAAGAAAAGCATTGCAAGCTGCTGCACAGATGTGTATGTAAACCATGCCAAAGAAGATGGAACCACCTCTTGGTCAGAGTTAATGTTAATAATAATAATAATAATAATGCATTACATTTATATAGCGCTTTTCATATACTCAAAGACGCTTTAGAGGGATTTAGAGAACATAGGGAAGTGAATAAATAGATAAATAAGTAAACGAACAGAGAAAGGAGACAGAAGGTGAGGTGACCTTCAGTGGTTGAAGGCAGTACTGAACAGGTGAGACTTCAGTGATGTTTTGAATGTGGTGAGTGTGGAGGAGTCTCTGACGGTTTGGGGTAGTGAGTTCCATAGGGTGGGAACAGCGATGGAGAAAGCCCTGTCCCCCCAGGATCTGAGTTTGGTCCGGATGTGGGGGGATAGGAGATTGGCAGCAGCAGAGCGGAGGGTGCAGGTGGGAGTGTGCCTGTGGAGGAGGTCGGTCAGGTAGGATGGGGCCAGGTTATGGAGGGCTTTGTAGGTCATGAGGAGGATTTTGTACTGGATTCTCTGGGGGATGGGGAGCCAGTGGAGTTTGTAAAGGACGGATATGGTCACGGATCGGGTGAATTTTAGAGTCATGGAACCACAGCATGGGTTCTTAGGCCCACTGAGGCTGCGCCAATCATCTTACAAATTAATAGAGTGGTGGAAGGCAGTTTAGAAAAGAGTGGTTTAGAAAACCAAAGAAAAAGTACTATTTGCCATCACAGTATAATATTTGTAGCTTTCGATTAGAGGATGGTGTCAGTGCTGTGGAGGGCCTGAATGGAGCGGTTTAAAAAAAAGGTGGGGTCAGGGAAATAATTTGACATTGATTTGTGAGATAATTTCAAAGATTTTGAAAGGGAAAAGCAGCTTGGATGGCTGTTCCAAATGTGGAACACAGTGGCATTTTTACAGCTGGAATGACAATAGTTTCCACTCTATGAATGCCACATTGTCAATATCAACATATAGATGGAGTGGAAGAAATGTTTTGAAAGGGAAATGATATTGTTCTATTTGGGATTCTGACCCTTTCAAAATTCAAATCTTACCCTTTTGAAATGCAAGTTGAATAAAAGTTAGCTGCAGATAATTTCCATATTGCAAATTAGATTGACACAGTTGTTGCTAGTAAGTTATGAATTAAAGAGCTTAAAGGTAAACCAAGCCACAGTGAGGAAAGTACATGTTCATTTGTGATCATTCTCCTTGTTTGAATTTTGCTGTTATTTATTTTAATTCACAATATGCATGAATCTAAATTCTAACCTTAACTAGATTTAAAAAATCGACTAAAAGCCTTCAACAGGTTTTTCATTTATTGCAAAGTTGAGAAATATAAAAATGCTAATCGAAAAGACTGCAATTTAGTTTTGATATTCAGAATAAATATTTGCTTTTCACGGTGCTGAATGGTTACATTTCTTGTCTGTTATTTATTTATCAGCTGCTTTATTTTTCTGTCTACAATATGTTTGTACAATAGCTTAAACCATAGATGAAGTGTGTTGCCATGTTACTATGTTCCTAAATGAAAATGGGAGAGGCAAAATTAATTCTGAAGGCTAAAATGATTTTTGAAACCAATTATTTGTTCTAAGAATGTTTCCAATAGGTTATAAGACCATAAGATATAGGAGCAGAGGTAAGCCATTGGGCCCATCAAGTCTGCTCTGCCAATTCATCATGACTGATCTATTTTTCTCTCTCAACCTCATTTTCCTGCCTTCTCATCATAACCTTTGATACCCTTACTAATCTAGAACCTATCAACCTCTACTTTAAAAATACCAAATAGCTTGGCCTCCGTGTCTGTGCCAATGAATTCAACAGATTGACCAGCTTCTGGCTAAATAGATTCCTCCTCAACTTCATTCTAAAGATGCAGTCTGTTCCTGGACTCTCCCATTACTGGAAACATCCTCTCTGCATCCACTCTATCTATGCCTTCCATTATTCGGTTATTTTCATTGAGATCTTCCATTTAGGTATCTAAATATTGAGAGAATTAATGGTATCCTCATATGATGATGAATGAATGTAAATACACATGAACGTGTATGAAGTTCTTGTTTTTTGTAGACTTTGTTTTGCTGCCTTGTAGAATTTGTATAGTTAATGTATAATTTATGACTTTGTTTGACTCCTGAGTCTATGTGATGCTGTTGCAAGCAAGACGTTCATGATTTATTTACTTCCCATACTTGTGCACATGACAGGAAACTGACTTGAATTAAAATTTTCCAGGAGTTCCATCATGAGAATATTGTACAGAATATAAAACAGAAAACTAGCTTAAAGAAAAGGAGAATTTGACACCTAAAATTCATAGTGACAAAATATACAAGTAGAGAAAGTATATGTGGACATGGAGGGGGATGCTGTGAAAGTATTGATTGGAGCAATGGTGATAGCAGTGGGGTAGGTTAGTGTAATCGAGTGGCTGGGGAGGTTGACTACTTAGTTAAAATTGGAGGACAGTTGTTTTATCCTTCTGTGTGTATGGTGTGGCTGCAAATTAATAAGGAGCAGATGGAGTAGCCAGTTTTCCACCAAGTTGCAGAAAGATGTAAAACCTACTAAAATAATAGGGAATGTGCGTTGCCCTAATATCAACTGTACAGGGTGCAATGAGGGAAGGAAGTTTTGAAATATCAAACAAGAACATTTCCTGCACCCGAGGAAGGAAACAGTACTGGGTCTGTTTCAGGAAGGAAATGAAATGGAAGCACATTTTGAGGGATGGTATGCAGAATGTCATCTGAATAGCAGGCACAGTTAAATGTGAAAAGTATTTAATTTGAAGTGGACCAAACGCAATGAATTGAAAGGGATTGATTTTTAGATTTAGAGATACAGCGCGGAAACAGGCCCTTCCGCCCACCGAGTCCGCGCCACCCAGCGATCCCCGCACATTAACACTATCCTACACACACTAGGGACAATTTTTTTACATTTACCCATTCAATTAACCTACACACCTGTACGTCTTTGGAGTGTGGGAGGAAACCGAAGATCTCGGAGAAAACCCACGCAGGTCACGGGGGGGAACGTACAAACTCCGTACAGACGGCGCCCGTAGTCAGGATCGAACCCGAGTCTGAACAGGATCGAGCATTCGCTGTCAGGCAGCAACTCTACCGCTGCGCCACCGTGCAGTCCAGATTGGATTGAAAAATTGGTGGACAAAATAGTAATGAAACAGCGGGAAGGCTTCAAAGAAGTGATGCTTCAGGTACAGAATAAACATATTCCCGTGATTAAGAAAGGAAGAGCACCAATGCCTGACCTCCATACACGATCAATGATAAAGAATTTAAAGAGGGAACACATGAAGGCTTATGATACTTGCAGGTTTCGTAATGCAGTAACTAAGCATGTTGTACCAAGTGTAGAGTGCTCCTCCAGAACAAATAAGTAGAGAGGGTGTATGAGAATCGGCAGTGGTTTATATCGCTAAGAACCTCGTAGTTCTTTATATACCCAGGAAAAGGGTGGTGAAATGAAGGGTGGAACCATGGATTGACATTGGATGCACAGTCAAGTCAATAGATCGATGGAGATGCAAGAGATTGCAAATGTTGGAATCTTGAGTAAAATACTGCTGGAGGAAACTGGTCAGAAAACATCTGTGGAAGAAATGAATGGACAACATTTTGGGTTGGGACCATTCTCCAGAGTGATGAAGTAGAGGGGACATACCAGTAGAAGGCAGTGAGTGGGAAGGGGAGGGGCAACAGCTAGTGAGTGATGGGTGGATCCAGGTGAGGAGAGGTTGATTGACACAAGAGTCGGGTGGGGGAGAGGTGGGTGGCGATAGTAACCAAGGCTGGAGGTGATAAGCGAGAAGACAAAAAGATGCAGATGGTGGAATCTGATAAGGAAGATGGGGAATGAATTGTAGAACTAGAGGAAGGGATGGTGGAAATAAGGGAACAGGAGAGAAATATAGGGGATCTGGAGTAGGGATGGGTGAGAGATGAGCAAGTTGAGGAGTGAAAGAAACTTGTGACAGCAGTGTGGGGAATGGAAAGATAGGTGTGTACATCAGTGGTGTTACCTGAAATTGGAGAATTCAATGTTCATGCCAATGGGTTGGAAGCTGCCTAAGTGGCATATGAGATGCTGTTTTTTCAGTTTCCCTAGATATAATCAAAATTACTTGAAAGGAGAAAAAAAATGCTAGTTGATGGCAGGATTTCAAGGATCTAGCCAGGCACCTTGAACTAATGTCCACCAATGCAGTATCATTCTGTGATTTAATAGTTTAGTGATTCAGTGCAATTTCTAATGAACTGTAAGCTTAAGTATTCTGAAATTCAGCGCATGCTGATCAATGTATTTGTTTTCAAGTTGGGAAATATAGCTCTGATACAGTTCTTGATCATAGGAAACGCTAGAACTGTTATAACCCTTGCATTCCTGAATTCTCCAGCAGCTTCTGTATATGTGGTTATTTGTGTTTCCTCCTCTTCTTTTCTCTCTCTTTAACTTTGATTAAAAAAAATCTATTCCCATGTATTAAATTAGAGATTAAATCTGTGAGATGATTTCCATTATTTAGTGATGACATAATAAGGCAAATGCATGAACTTTAAAGGAGCACTTGAATGTTTATCTGGAAAATATAGCAAACGTGTTCACTGGTCCGAATTGGGTTTGACTGTTTTAGATCTTGGTACAGGAGAGGGTTAGGCATAGTAGAACAATGCTGTGTAACTGAGACGGGTTGCCTTTATGAAGTGCACGACTATGTGCTCCACTTCATCTATTTCCACACCACCAAAATGAGCTGAAGAGTCTAGAAATCAGAAATCTGATTTTTGTTGATAAAGGTTTTGAGCTGCAATATATTTTGAATGCATGTTCACTCGCTCCGAGCATAGCCTCAAATATCTGTATGCTTGTTGGTTGTTGATTAAATTTGCATTCAGTTTAACTTGTATATAATTTATTTACAGGTGAGCTTGCTGCCAGAGTTTGGAATGGAGACAATAGGTAGCATTGATGGAACAGAAGCCGATTGCAACTCGCCAA